>NW_028221675.1:0-57901 GCF_014529385.1 Adiantum capillus-veneris
AAATTTAGACCGTAGTCGAACTAAACTGCAAAAAACAGTAGGTTGGTGATGACTTTTATGAAGCATGTTGTCAGCTCCAATGACCATCATAGTGAACCAAATGTTGAGGCTGGTACCTGCATTTTCACAACAATTGTTGAAAACTTACTAGAGAAGTGGCAGGAAAGAATCAGGAAACCGAATGGACCCTGAGGATACTATTTGTGGAGAAGCTTGTGAAGTTCAACCTTTGGATGTTGATTACAAGGTACCCGTAGTTGGGGCTTCCATTGAAAAGTGTTTTTCCTAGGTGTACTCTTGGATGGGGGGTCAGGAGTTAATATTCTCTCGGAGTCAACCTGCAAATGTTTGAATCTTTTGAAGTGGGATCCAGCTCCTTTTCAGGTTAAAATGGCAAACCAGAGGCAGGTTCAACCTTTAGGCATTTTAAGGAATTTGCAGATCTCAGTTGGGGGACTGCAATTTGTAGCCAACTTTGTAGTACTCCCGTTGGAGGAATCTATTTGTTCTTATCCAATCATGTTGGAAGACCATGGTTAAGAGCAGCAAGAGTAAAGTAGTTATGGGGAGCAAACTCCATTGTGATCAAAAGGGTAAGAAGAAAGTTAGAATGCAAATGGATGCCAAAAAGGTAATCCCACCAGGTTTTAGGGCATTGCATGCAGAAGGATTGAACATGGTAGAAGAGATTGGAGAGGATGTTGAAGAATAATTTATTAGAACCAATTCATTAGGGGTACCTATCTTGAAGTGGATGTGCAAAAGATAGCCACTAAGTATGTTTTGCAGCATCAGGATGATGGGCTAAAGTCCTTGACTCAGGAAGCACTGATTGCTCAGGGTAAGTAGTCAACTACCAAAATGGGTAATGAGTTATTGAAGAATTTGCAAATTGAAAACAAAGAAGAATTGGAAGCCATTGAAGCAGTAAAGTAGGTAGAAAGAGTATTTGAACATCAAATGGAAAGGACTGCAAGAGTCACTCGGGATGAATTGCAAGAATTGTACCTGAACACTGAGGAGGAACCACAAGCAGTAAAGGTTTCAACAGAACTAGATGAGGAGTTTAAGCAGAAACTGAAGCAGTTGTTTGCTGGAATTCAAAGATGTTTTTTCATAAAAATATACTGATATGAAGGGAGTAGATGCTAGCTTTTTCCAACATAAAATTAACTTGAAAGCAGATGTAGTTCCAGTTGTACAACAACGGTACAAGATGAATCCTAGCTATGCCAAACAAGTTGAAGAGGAAATTGACAAACTGTTGGCTGTGGGTTTCATTTACCCATTGGATGAGGTTACTTGGTTGTCGCCAATTGTTGTTGTTCCAAAGAAGAATGGCAAGATCAGGGTCTGTGTAGATTATAAGAAACTGAATTTTGCTACAGTAACTAATCCATTTCCTTTCCTTTTTGTGACACATTATTGGATGCAGTAGCGGGACATGAGATTTACAGTTTCCTGGATGGTTTTAGTGGATACAACCAAATTTTAATGGCACTTGAAGACAGAGAGAAAACAGCCTTTGTGACTGAATGGGGAGTTTATGCCAGTAATGTGATGACATTTGGCTTGAAAAATGTTCCACCAACATTTCAGAAAGTAGTTTAGTGTGTATTTGAAGAATACATTACAACATTTATGAGGGTTTTCTTGGATGATTTTAGTCTTTTTGGAAAGAAATAGGAGCATCTAGAGCACTTGAAGTTATGTTTTCAAAAATGCAGGGACTAGGCTGTCATTGAACCCAGCCAAGGGTGCTTTTGTAGTTCAAAGAGGAGTTCTCCTAGGACATGTCATTTTTAAAGAAGGAGTATCTATAGATCCAAGCAATGTGGTAGCAATCAATAAAGCACTAGAACCAAAGACCATTAAGCAATTGGGAAGATTTTTGGATCAAGTGAAGTGGCATAACCGATTTTTGAGATATTTAGCACATGTTTGTACACCACTAACCAGACTTACAAAGAAAGATGCAGTTTTTGAATGGGGAGAAGAGTAGGGTAGAGCATTCAGGATATTGAAGAAGATGTTGACTGTAGCACCTATTTTGATTGTTCTTGATTGGAATTTACCGTTTCATATCTTTGTAGATGCATCTCATGTGGCAGTTGGTGCAACCTTGATACAGGAAACAAGGAGAGGCTGGTTTAGACCAGTTTATTATGCCAGCATGGTATTGACACCTACAGAGAAGAATTATTCAGTGGGTGACTGAGAGAGAATGCTTGGAATGATCTATGCATTGCAGAAATTTAGACATTACTTTTTGGCCAATAGGGTAATTTTTCAAGTAGATCATCAAGCTCTTATTTATTTGGTGAACAAACCACATTTGTCAGGAAGGTTGGCGAGATGGATATCGCTATTGCAAGAATTTGATTATGTGGTCATACATACTCCTGGACGACTTCATGTTTTGGCTAATTATCTCAGTAGATTGGAAACAAGTGAAGCTGATTCCTCAAGAGTACTTGACCAATTACCTGATGCAGGTCTGTTTTTAGTTCAGGTGACTGACCAGTCAGGGATTGGTACGAAGATATGTTTCAGGTTTTGACTGAAGGAGTATTACCTGACTCTATGACCAAAGATCACAGGAAGAGGATGGCATTAAGAAGTAAATCATTTACAGTTATTGCAGGACTTTTATATAAGAGAGGCATTGATCAGGTAATAAGGAGATGTGTGCCACAGTTTGAGCAAAAAGCAGTTTTGGCAGAAGCTCATGCAGGGAATGAGAAAGGCCACCGTAAGGAAAGTTTTTCAAGCAGGATTCTGGTGGCCAACAGTAATTAGAGATGCTCAAGAGTTCAGTAAAACCTATTTGCTGTGTCAAAGAGATGGCAGGCCATTGAATGTGGATAGAATTCCATCGCAACCAATTTTGCCTTTGGAACCATTCCAAAAATGGGGATTGGATTTTGTTGGTCCAATCAAACCACCTGCCAGATTTACACAAAACAGGTATATCTTGGTTGCAACTGACTACAGTACAAAGTGGGTAGAGACAGTAGCTTTAAGAGACAATAGAGCAAAAAGTGTAGCCAAGTTTTTGTACAAAAACATTATGACCAGGTTTGGCTGTCCCATTGAGCTAGTTTCTGACTCCAGAGGACATTTTATAACAAAAGTAGTCAGTAAACTAATTGAATCGCATATGATTTTGCATAAAAAGTCAACAATGTACTATCCCCCAGGCCAATGGACAAGCAAAAAGTACCAACAAGATTTTGGTCAGGATTATCAGGAAGCTAGTCAATCAACACATGACAAATTGGGATGAAAATTTGGATTCTGCACTATGGGCTTTTAGAACAACATACAAAGTTACTACTGGAATGACACCATTCAAGTTAGTGTATGGGTTGGAAGCAGTGGTGTCCATGGAATTTATAGTGCCAAGTCTCAGGGTTGCAGTTCAAGAAAAGCTGTCTCCTGAAGACTCAGTCAGTTACAGGAAAGAGGCTTTACTAAGGTTGGAAGAGGATAGAATCCATAGCCAGTACATTGCTAACATTATCCAACAAAGGAGACAAGCTTGGATTAATAGAAATATTAAATTCAAATTTTTTTCTCCAGGTGATTGGGTGCTGGTCTATAGCAGTAAATTGGGCTTGAGACCATGTAAACTCAAACTCAGGTATGTGGGGCCATTCCAAATTGTAAAATCAGTGGGTCCCAATACTTTTTACTGTGTGATCAGGAGGGTACAATTATTCTCAAACCTATCAACGGATTTCGACTTAAACCATTTTTTGGGCAATTAAGGGTCAGGAATCAAGGGGACATCTTATAAATGATGATTTTTTTATGGTGACTAGTTATGCGTGTGAAAGGATAGTACGTAATCACAACCTGATGTACAACCCATTCTTGCGTTTTACGACGGGGCTGAGGATGTCGACAGTTCGTAACTCCTCTGTGAGTGTTGGTCTGGATGCAAGAGCCGATAATGAAATTATTGCCATGTTAAGAAGCTCTGCAAGAAAGACTCGCTTTCAAGGCCCGATGGTGCAAGACCCAAGCTTTGATGATGAACCAGAGATGATAACCCCTACTCACGTGGTACAACCCAAAGAGGAAACTTTCTCCGACTGCACGTTTCTTGATTTCAGGTATGACTTGGAAAGTATTGAAGTAAACAATGCATGGCTTAGAAAAATTGGTCTCCTAGATTTTTCAAGACTCCCATGGGTGAGTTGGAGAAACTGTCACATGGCCATAGTTTACTTGAAGCAACTGCAGTCAAATGATGGATAGGTTTTCAGGGAAGACTATTTGATTGAAGAGTTAGTAGCTAAGGTGTTTGACCTCTCTACTGCAGATGATAATGAGTTCAGCAAGGCCAATGAGAAAGATATGACCAGGTCTTTTGGTCCATCTCAGGGAGAAAGGCATTATTACCAACTGTCAAGAATGAAGAATGCAGTTAGGCTACAGCAGATCAGGTGGTTTATAGAAAGGGTCTTTTTGTTGGTAAAGTCTGAATACATCAGTAGGGAGAATTATGACATCTTTTAGCTGCAGAAAGTGGTAGACACATGGGGTGGGCTAATATTTTGTTTGATAGGATGAAATTTGAAATTTACACAAAGCAAAGAAGGAAAGATAGGACAACTAAGGTTGTGCCTTATCTTGCTGTTGTGTTTCAATATGTCAATAACAAAAGCATTTTGTAGGGGATATAGTCCCAAATTTCACCACAGGTAATTGAAGATGTGGGCTCTTCAATAAGAAGAGAGAAGAGACATAAATGTTCTTGGACCACAGATCTGTGCAGATAGATAAAGACATTCAGGATCTTTTATCTGCACATTACTCTAAACAAGAATCTTTGGATGCAGTGAAAGATAAGATGGACAAGGAGTTTGGAGATTTGTTTTTTGATACTCCAACATGTGTGCCTAAAAAGCCTGTGATACCTGCAACTGCCAAAACAGGTTTTAAGATCAGAAGACTTCATAAGTTGTCAAAGCAGGAGCCTATAGCTACATTTGGAGATCCTATTTTGGAGAGACCTGCAATTTTAAAGCTCAATTTGCTAGTGTCTCTTTTGCTAAAGTGCAAACTGCACTAAATTTGGTTAAAGAGTATGTGGAGCAGCAGTCTCTAGATCTCACATTTTTTAGCAGAGAAAATAATGGCCTTCAAATTGAACTGAAGCAGGTTAAGAAAGGGGCTTTAAAGGAGAAGAAAGCAGAGAATGAGATAGAGATTTTGGCTAAAAAGGTTAAGGACTTAACCAAAGCTCAGGAACTAATGAGACAGGAGTTGGACTCTTACAAGCAGGTAGTGTCAATCAGAGAAAAGACTTCAGATAGAATTTCTAACTGGAAGGAGGAGTGGTTCCAAGTACTGCAAGATCAATTGACTGAAATGTCTATTGTTAATGCATCTTTGGAGAGTAGCAACAGGGTACTGTTAAGCAGGGTTGCAGCTTGTAAATAAGTGGAGGAAAAGATTAGACACATGTCAGAGGAAGAGCTGGATTTAGAAGGCTGGTATGTCAGTTCAAGAGATATTGAGAAAATGAAGAGTGAGGTCATGGAGTATATGAAAGGAGTGTGGGAGCAGATTAAAATTAAAATGTATGATGTGGTTAGTAAATCCTATCAGGCTTTTGCAGAGGAGGAGTCCAAGGAGGAAATTTTGCTTTTATAGAGACAATTAGCTGATTTGAAGGAGCAAAATGCAGAATTGCAACAGAAGGTGCAAGTAGAGGTGGAAATGGATATTGCACCAGCTGAACCAATTCAGACTACAGTTGAAGTGGAAGATAAGGATACAGTTTAGTTGTCATTTCAAAAAACAGTTCAGGGATCATTTCAGGAAGCGGGTCAGACTGCAGTTTTATTTCCAGTTATACAGGTTGATGACACAGAGGATCAGGAGAACATGGAAGAACTTTCACTGAAGAGTGCTGAGGCAATGTCTGAAGATCAAGGTATTGATGCTACATTACTTGAAGCTGCTCAGGATATGGAGGAACAGTCAGGAGATCCTGTTGAAACTGAAGATTTTGGTCTTCAAGAGCAATAGCAAGAAGAATTTTACTTTGATTTTCAAGGGATATTGTGGGTTCTTAAAATTTTTTGCAAACATTGCCTACCGGATGTGCCAGGTGTTAGGCCCTGATGCTTCAGTAGTGGTTTATTTACTTTTTGTTTATAATCAAGGTGAAAATTTTTGGCGCATCATGGCAGTTAGGAGTCGTTAGTTGTTTTCTTCTTAGAGAAGTTGGACTGTATTCAGCACGGTGCTGTAGCGTGTGTTTAGATGATGCAGAGTATGCAGTCATACAACACAATTTCTTTGTGTCAATGATGTTCTGCAGTTTTCTGTTGTGTAGTAAAGCCATGTCGTATGCAGTTTACTGTGTATTTACCTTGAACTATTGTTAGGGAAGTTAGCCCCTAACAATATTCTCCAACATTTTTGAATTGTGATTACAATAGTGGAACAACGATTTCATAAGCATTGCTTGGCACTAGTTTTTCTTGAAAATGGAGGTGGGGGGTCGTGGATCATGATCCATGTTCCACCCCTTTTGTGAATCGTGATTATATGGCTGTGTTTTGTCATATAAGAGGAGCACTCCCATGCACTTGTTTTTGAAATTTGATCTTGGTTTGCCTTCCCAAAAGTTCTCTGTCAGTTTGCCCAAATCCTTCTTTTGATTTGATTGATGCAGTTTTTGTGATAATCTGTGTGTACTTGTGTGATACACCAACAATCTTGGATATGGAATGCAAATCCAACCAAGAGCCATGCTTCAATGCTTAAGCTTGCCATCTTCTTCATCTTAATAACTATGCTATTATGCTATGCTAAGCAAGAAGAGTGATGATAAGTGAGGAACTATGTCTTTCTCCTATGAATGATTCTTCTTCCTCTTCCCTACCCTCATTCCTCTCTAGCTCTCTCCACCTTCGAAGGTGTTTGAGGCCTTGGGACTGAGGCTTGGGATAGTTAATTCTTTTTGCAAAGTTTATGTTATGCTCCTGACGCATGAAGCTTTCCATCTTCATATCATCACCAAGGTCACAAGGAACACAAAGCTTGTATTGTACCAAGTCTCTCTTGATGGGAGAATCTATAATACAAATGCCTTTTGGAGGGGGGGACCGGCTCCAAGTAAATCCAGTCCTCAACTATTGTCATGTTCTCGCACATAAATACTTCGGACTTTTCCTTAAGCGGATACACCCATGCATGCCTTGAGTAATCATCAATAAAAGTCACGAAGTAAAGGTAATTGCCCAAGGATGGAGTTTGCATGGACCCACAAAGATCACTATGGACAATCTGCAACCTGGCATGTGGCCCTAACTGAACCATCCTTTGGATACTTTGAACACTGCATCTTACCCAAAATACAGCCTTCACAAACATGTTTGACAGGTGCTTCAAGAGGCGGCAAAGAAGCAACCATATCATATTTTTGCAAACGCAGCAAATTAGCAAAATTCAGATGACCAAAACGTGCATGCCAAAGTTTTGCATCTGAAATAGCCTTTGAATCCACAACTACATTTGCAAAATTCTGCCCATACTTGTCATACAAAGTGAGCTTATACAGGCCACGACATAGCCAGGTGCAACAATTTTATCATCGAAACTGAGATCATATACTGTACATCTGTCATCCACAAATTTGACTACAAGACCAAGTCTAGTAAGTGCAGATACAGACAAAGATTCTTCTTGATACCAGGTACATAAAGTGCATCAACAAGTGTGAAAGAACTGCCATTTGCAGCAGTAAGCACAATCTTTCCAACTCCCAGAACCGAAGAAGAGGCATTTTTGGCACAAGTAACTGAATTCCCATGAGGGACAGACTCAAGAGAGGTGAACAAGTCACGGTGAGGTAATGTGCTTTGTAGCACCACTATCAAAATACCACGCATGTGAATCTATAGCAATTGACATGCATGCATCATGGACAGTAGGGTTATAAGTGCACTCTACACTCTAAATCAACATCAGCATCACAATCTCCTTTCAAAGAAGACTCAACAATAGCTGCATTTGTAGTGGAACCAACATTAGTACTGGAACCACCCTCTTTGGGCTTCAACTTAGGACACTGCTTGATCAAGTGATCATTAGCTTTACAATAATGGCAACACATATTCTTTTTGCCCTTATCATCAAAATTTCTAGATGAATTGCTGCCAGCAGAAGCATTAGGAACAGGTGATTTTTCACTCGCAGAAAACCCATGAGAAGTGGTTGCATTAATATTACCATCTTTTCTTTGAGCAACAATAAAGGCCTGTTCAACTGCACGTTGTCTGGCAAGGCATCAAGAACATTTTGCACAAGGGAACTGTCTAAAATGACTTCACTTGCAAAAATAAGTTGCTCATTGATATCCTTGACACCAACAAGGAAAGTGTCCATATCATCTTCCTCGTGCATAATCTTCGATTCTATCTCTTTACGCAGCAATGCAATTTTAGCCTCATTCCAAATTGCATAAAGACCAACCAGAATATCTCAAGCTTGTTTTGCAGATTTCACTGAACGAATGTGAGGAGTAATGGTGCGCTTCACAAACAACTCAATCAATGCATGAGCTTGCGCATCCTTTACATCCCAACAAGCTTGTTCTATCGTAGGCAAAACAACTCTAACAGCAGCAAGAACTGCAACATCCTCAACATCCCCTACATCCTCAGAACCAGGATGCACATCAATGCCTTGCACAATATTATAGACACCCTTTGACACAAAAGCGTGTTGCATCATGTAAGCTCACATAGGGTAATTGTTCCTATCCAATCTGTCCTCAGCAACAAACATCTTGAACACATATTTGTTGTTGTCGGCCATGACGAATGCCTGCACCTGATGTGAAAACTTCCCGAAAAGAGGAGAAGCAAAGTGGGAACAACACGTGCTATATAGCACAAACCGTAAAAGATTGTAAGGGACATGTTATGCGAAAAATGGCACCAACAAAAATTCTGCACAAAATGAAAAAATAGCTTGTGCAGTACTGCCTGTGGGGGAAATGGAGGCTGAAATGAGCCCAAATCAAAATTCTGAGCAGACCGAGCTCTTCTAGCTTTCTTGAAATGTTTATCAACCTGCGAATGCTCACCAAAGATCATAAAAATCGCTAGCAACTAAGCTCGGGAGATGCAACCTGCTATGATACCAATTGTTGGAATTAGGGTTGCAAGAAAACACACATAGCTTGGAGAAGATGAAGGAATCTCAAGGCACACAATAAAGAGTGTATTACTTAGTGTGCAATGGAAAGATAAGTTAGCCCTTGAGTGATGGGCGTATATACAATGCACAAGGGAAAAAACCTCCTAGAGAGGGAAAAAATGCCATGGCGGTCCAAAGTGTGTTCACACACATCACTACCACATGTATATGGTAACACTTAGTTGGCCAAATTTTTCATGTCATACCACCTGCGACTTAGATGGCTCGTCGTTTAAACTTTTAGTCATCATTTGCTACCGATTTTGCAATTATGGTTAGATTGAAGTTAGCCCAAAATTTGATTTGCATCAAATCACTCCATATTTGTCATGCTCAAAGCTCTTGCTTTGTAGGTTCCGTGTTTTCTTATAGAACTTGATTTTGAACCGAACTAAGGTATGTGCGATGTGCATGGGCAAAAACAACGTGTTTATGGAAGGCCGTGTAAGGTGGCCCTAAGTAGGCTCAAAGAAGAGATGCATTGGGTAACACAGTATTGTGCAAGATATGGGTATTGAACCAACTGTTCAGTGGCTTTTGCCGATGAGGTTTCATCCTTTGTACATTTGCCAAACAGAAGTTTCTAAAGCTCTGATGCCCTTTCCTTAATGGTCGGTTTTAGGATTGGCCGTTGTGTTTCCAAGAGATGATTGGTTTGAACTTTAGGGATCCATTTGACTGTTTTTGAAGGTGGCACCGAGATTGGGTTGTTTGTTGTTTTCCTTTTCCATTCCCATCTGAATGTTCTTGTTTCTTGTGTAGCTCCACTTTGGTTTTCGGAATCCATTTGCAGGTGGTTGATCCCGTGGAATCTTGAAATAGTCAATTTAAGTTCATGTGTCAATTTTGGTTAGCTTTGTTGGTTGTGGCGCTTGAAAATTTGTTTGGAAATGAGGTGTAGGGTCGAGTTACAAGCAGTGTCTTTGGGATCCATAGCTGAGTTGGTTTGGATTCCATGATTGATTTTTGGATCCAAACTTTAATAATGCTGTTTTTTCATTTACTAGCAGGTAGTTTTGGAGCAGAGCCAAGCAATTCTTCCTCTATTTCACATTCAATTGAATCCTTCTCTTCATCCCATATGTGATTTGTTTACATGAATGGTGTAACATAAGGCTGGTCCTTGAGATAATAATGAAGTGCATCATCCTTTCAATTTGGAACAACTTTGTAAGTTCGCATCCATGAAACTCCCAAAATGATGCTCTCATTGAGATTTGTGTCAGCCATAATGTGGAATCAATGTGGGCATTGATTTCCATCAATGTTAATCGAGACATTGGCTTGTCCCAAAATAACCATGGTTTCCCTGTTGGCTGCTTTGAGTTCAATTTGGGTTGTTTCAATCATTGATTCTGATAATTTTAGGGAGGTTGAATATTGCATGGCATTGACACGTGTTCCAATATCCACAAGTTCCCTTTTGGTTGTTCCATTGACTAAGCAGACATTGATCCAAACATCCATACCGCCAAGCCAAGTGTGCTTGACTTGAATTGCTGCACTGGGAGGTGGTGGTTGATGTTGTTCCTTTCATTTTCAATTTTGTAATTGTGCTTGACTTTAGTTTCTTGAACTCTCTTCTGTCTCTCCTTAGCTAAGTGTATCTTTTCCAACATGTCCATGGGGAGAGGTTGTTGATACAATTTCAATGTGCAACCATTTATATAGCTAGACATCACCTCTCCCTTTAATGTTGCAAGTTGGATAGCTCCACTTGGTGATATGTCATTGATCACATATGGATCGTTACCCCGCTTTTTAAGTTTCTTGGAATGTTGTTCAAGGGTGTAGACTAACATGTAGTCACCCTTTTGAAATTCCTTGTTTTTCACATGGTGGTCATGGAATTGTTTCATTTTTTATTTTTGCACATACATGGCAATAACTAACTGAAGTATTGTCTCATCCAACTACATTAGTTTGTCTAGTCTTTCAAAGAACTCATGCCCCATCCATCCCAAGTTTTGGGCCACGCGTAGTGTAGGAATTAAGAATTCTACCAGCAATATGGCATTTATCCCAAACACAAAGTTGAAAGAAGTATTATTTTGTGGCATTTTATATTCTACCGGATATGCCCATATGGCTGAATGTAGCTTTAGTTCCCCATCCGATCTAGATTCACCTCACAATCTTGGTGAGCATGGTGCACAATATTTTGTTGGTGCTCTTGGCTTGTCCATTGGCTTGAGGGTGGTATGAAGCTAATTTAGAATGAAGTATCATAAATTCATGCAACAAAAAAATCAACCATGTCATTAATGAAATGAATGCCTCGATCACTCACATTGTCCTTCCCCTTAGGCTCATTGGAACCCTTGTTTTCCGGGGCTTATTATTTCTTTTACCCCCCGTTTGGAAATTGATTCGCGAGGCCACCATAGTATGATGTATTACCGCCGATATGGTACGTGGCCTTTGGGAGTTGACATACTCCGCCATTTCTTCGGTTAAGCCCGCACAAAATTGTTGCTTTTGCTCTCCAAAATCCAACTTTTTGAAGACAGTGGCTTTGAGTTGTAGGTCCCAAAACTTGTCTACATATTTGTGGATGGATTCATTGGGAGAGAGCTTTAAGCTTCGCCATTCGGTGAGTACTTTGTCTTTGGCATCGGTGGCCAAAAACTGCTTCATAATGGAAGCTCTTAAAGCCTTCCATGTTCGTGGAGCTTCACCGTTGGCTCGTAGGCTAGACCACCATTGTCTGGCGGACTTTTGAAAGTGCATAGCTACATGGCGTAGCTTAGAGGACTCCGTGAAGCCCTCATCTCCAAACGCCGCATCGAATTGCTGGATAAAGGCCAAAACTTTGTCTGTAGCACCGAAGGTGCCATCATAGGTAAGGAAAGAGATGCTCTTCCCTCCCTCTTTGAATTTCTTCAGCTTGGACGACCTCTTCCATGCGGCATAGGATTTCCTATGGCCTCTTCTTTTTGATGGTTCAAAAGTTGCACCATCACTTTCTTCAGAAGATGAAGAATTTGAAGAAGGTGGAGAAGAGGGTGACCTCTTTCTCGCCTTTTTCTTGTCTTGATCTTTGTCGTCTTCACCATAGCTTTCATAAGAGGAAGAGGATGAAGAAGATGGAGAAGAGGGTGTCCTCTTTCTCGCCTTTTTCTTCTCTTGCTTTTTATCATCCCTCTTTGAATTATGGCGTGGAGAAGAGTGTGATGGTCTTCTCCGCTTTGGTGGTGATGGAGAGCGTTTAGCCCGCCGTCTTCGTCGAGCCATCTCCGCCGAGGTGGCGGGAGACTCGCTTCTTTCTCGTTCCTTCGGTGGAGGCTCTTGAGTTCTCCTTTGGGAAGGAGATGCATCATCAAGAAGTAAGTTCTTGAGCCCTTCATATGGATTCTCTTCTTCTTCCCGAATCGGAGAGAGACCTCTTTTGGTAGTCTCACAAGGAGGCTTCCTAGGTGTTCTCTCGTCATGGTGATGAGCTTGGAGAATCCCGTGAGCACGGAGCTGCCGTTGCACTTCACTTTGGAGAGATGGATTGCCCATGGCTTGTTGAAGCCTAGAAACAAGATAGTTAACAAGCATTGAAGCATCATTAGTAGCTTGCTCATGAGCAAAATCAAAGTTATCAACATTAATTTCACTCTCTTTACTATTGTCAGCCATTCTAACAACTTTTAGGTGTACTTTGGCACTTCAAGCCCTAGTTGCTACTCCTCTTTACCCCTTTAGAAAAAGCACTCAAGCTACTGTACCCGCGGCTCGAATACCATTAATTGCAAGGAATAGAAGAGAGGGTCTTTCGACACCAAAACAGCACCGGCTCCTGTCAAGCTTCTAATAGCTCAATAGTGGTTAAGCCGTAGGCAAGCCCCGTAGGACTCCATTATTAAGACCATAGCTCTCGACGGTGATGCCCCGTTAACTGCACAAAGGCAGGCGCACTGCAAGGCTGAAAAATCCCTATTCTACTTACTCACAGGCAATTAATAATACCAACCATTTGTAGCTAGCTTGAGGACCTCCCTTCTTGAGCAAGAAAAGAGAAACCTTGAGCTCTGATACCAATGGAACATTTAATGGCCTAAAATCTTATGTGTAGCGGAAATTAGCATGAACATAGTGGGCATTTCATTAGAATAGATTCCTAATGAGAATTACAAGAGTGCTTGGGTGGAGAGAGCAACAAAAAGCATAACACCTAGTTAGATAGCATCGACAATACTTTCAAAAGAGAGAGCAATTAAGCTATTGACAACAGTTGAGGACCGGATTTGCATGGAGCCGGTCCCCCCTCCAAAAGGCTTTGTATTATGGTTTCTCCCATCAAGAGAGACATTGTACAATACAATTCTTTGTGTTCCTTCAAGACTAGCTAGTGCAATGAAGATGGAAGCTTCATACACCAAGCAAAACACTTAATCAAACACAACTTGAATTATCCCCGTTCTCAGACCCAAGACCTCACACACCTTCGAAGATGGTGAGAGCTAGCAGGGTATGAGAGTAGATTGAGAGGAAAAAGAAGTATCTTACGAGAAAGAAGTACATCTCCTCACATAATCACTCATATTAGCATAGCTTAGCTTAGTAATTAGCTTGGTAGAGAAGATGAGCATGCATTGAAGCTTGGCTCTTGGTTGGATTTGCATCCACATGCCAAGAGAGTGTTGATGTAGGCTTCTATCTCACAAGCTTGGAGTAGGTGATGAGCTCTCCATTAAAGCTTGGGAGGAGATAGAGTATTTTTCCCTTCACACATGGTCAAGTGTGAGAGTGTGTGTGTCAATGCCAAGCAAAAATCAGCCCCCCCTCTCTCTTGGGCGAGCCCTAGCTGCTAATCAGGTCTGGCTTTTGCCTCATTGGACCTCCCCAGGTCAAGCCAATAGGAATTAAGCAGCATAAGTGATAGCCTTCTGACATGTGTCCCCCTTTCCCCTTTTGTGAGAGCTTTAGGTAATTAAATAATTAAACTAAACTCTCATTGGACCCCTTTGCCTCCTGGCCAATAGGAATCAGGCAAGCCATGGGGCTCCTGAATGCTCATTGGACCCCTTGGGAGACTGCCCAATAGTCTTCTAGGAGACTTAATTCTCATTGGTTTCTTTTATTAAATGTTTTTAAATTAATTAAACTAGATTTACTCTAGCTTAATTCTCATTGGTCCACTTCAAGGGTCTTCCAATAGGAATTGGGCACACCTTGTGGGCATCTGGCCTAGGGAGCTGACATGTGTCCCTCATTCCCTTTGTGTAAAGGGAGCCTGTGTGTGTGTGTGTGGCTTTCTCTCTCATCCCCTAGCTTTGGGGCTCGCCCCCTCCCATGTAGGGATGTAGAAAGACTTTTTGGGCACACACTAAGCATCCAATTTTCCCTAGGGTTGACCTTTGGACACAACCTTTGAATTTTGGAACCTTAGCATTTTGGAAGTCTTAATGGGCTGAACCTTAGGGTCTTTTTGGCCCATTGTTTCACATGGCTCTTTTGCAGATGGCCCCCCCTTTGGATCCCTATTTTCCCTCCTTTGGATCCCTACTGTGGCCGGTCTGCTAACTTAACCAATATTCTAGCTTTTTCTCCCTTGGCACTTCCCCACATTAAATGATCAGTTTAATATGAGAAAATCATTTAGGAGAATTAGATATTGATTATTATGACATTACCTCTCTCTTGAAATCATAGTCGTCCTCGACTATGGTGTAGAGAAGATAAAGCATATGCATGAGTCCTTTTCTTAGCGGGTAGAGGATCCCTATGTTACCCTACGACATCATTCCATAATGGATGACTAGTCCATTTGGCGCTTGAGAGCCTGAGGCTGCCGCAAGCATGTCTGCACATTAGTCCTATCAGTCTTCCATAGTAGAGTGACAAGCTCTACTTGGTGTTTGGGAGACGTCGTCTCCACAAACTTGATCTAAGCATGCATACTACTTCATTTTTGTGCACAAATAAAGAAAAAGAGAGTCTTATAAGACAAAAATTTTTTGTTCATTTTTAACATTTTGTACATTTGCTTACTCTTGGGAAGCATTGTAAGCATTGACAAGGTTTAGGTTATCCTTTAATTGTATGCCTTGCATCCATCTAGCATCTTCAAAAGGATAATTCTTAAACTTAATAAGATATCGTCGGATAGTCTTACCGCCTCTTAATACCTTGTCTTCATGTCGGAGAATGGACTCGGGCTGCAGCACCTCCTCGTGGTCCTCGATCTCCGGTGGGTCTTCAATAGTTGGTTCTTGAGGTGGCTCTCCTTTGTAAGGCTTTAAGAGGCTCACATGAAAAGCATTGTGTATGAGCCAATGATTGGGCAACTTAAGTTGATAGGCCATCTCATTGATTGGCCTAAGAATCTGGAAGGGACCATAGTACCTTTTTGCTAGTTTAGCATAGTACTTTTGGTGGCCCGTAGGATTCTTGCCCGTCGTGTGCCTTAATCGAGCCTTGGGAAACTTTAACAAGACCCAATCGTTTTCTTTAAAGGCTTGGGCTCTTCTGTGCTTGTCAGCAGCAGCCTTTTGCCTTTGCTGTGAGATAGAGATAGCATCCTTAATCTTTTGGAAAGATTCTTGTAGGTCTCGGCTATACTCATCTGCAGCGAAGATCTTCCCATGTACCTTAAGTAGCAAGGGACTTTTTGATCTTCCCTCAATTACCTCGAAAGGTGCTTTTCCTGTAGAAGTATGTACAGTGTTATTGTAAGCATACTCTACTAAGGGTAAGTACTTCTCCCATTGGGATCTTTGATCTACTTCCGTTACATAGGCTTTTAGTAGATCGAGAATGGTTAGGTTAGCTATTTCACTTTGGCCATCAGTTTGTGGATGATAGGCCGAAGAGAAGTTTAGCCTTGTTCCTAAATTCTCAAAGAGACCCTTCCAGAAATTACTGGTCATTCTAGGATCTCTATCCGACACTATGGACATTGGCAAGCCATGGTACTTGAAAATTTGTGAAATGAAGAGGGTTGCCATTTGATGGGCTTTGATAGTCTTTTTGACAGGTATAAAATGAGCTTGTTTACTGAACCTGTCTACTATCGTCCATATTCCCGTATTCCCATGGATAGACTTAGGCAATCCAAAGATAAAATCCATGGATATGCTCTCCCACGGTGAATTAGGGATTGGCAAGGGTTGAAGCAATCCAAGTTGCTTCCCTCTATCAAATTTTGTCTTTTGACATACCACACATTTGGAAACATACTCGTGTATGTTCACTTTCATGGTAGGCCAATAGAAATATGTTTCAATTCCCTTTAGGGTAGACTGAATCCCTCTATGCCCCGCATATGGGGGAGCATGAGATTCATACATTACTTTCTCACGTAGTGAGTTAGTAACGCATAGTCTATTGCCATAGAGAAGATAACCATCTTGTAAAGTAAATGGTTCTTCTTTCTTCCCTAATGCAAGGGCTGAAATCACATCTCTAAAATCGGGATCAATAGCATACTCATCTATCATTGAAGATAGATCATTGTGAGTTGCTATGGAAACCGCATTCACTCTCGGTCGTCTTGAGAGTGCATCGGCTACTTGATTATGCTTGCCAGCAATGTGAGCAATATGAAAATGAAATTGCGAAAGGAAATTTGCCCACCTCATTTGTTTGTCGGAGAGCTTGGTCTGCGTCATGAAGTACTTAAGACTTTGGTGATCCGTTCGCAGAATGAAAGGAGTCCCCAATAAATAGTGCTTCCATGAGTCTAAGGCATGTAGAACTGCAAGGAGTTCTTTTTCGTATATGCCTAGAGCTTGCTCAACAGGGTCGAGCCTTCGACTCTCATAGCCTATGGCGTGCCCTTCTTGGAGCAAAACAGCCCCAAGGCAATCACCACAAGCATCACATTGGACCTCAAATGGTTTTGAGAGATCCGGTAGTGTAAGCACAGGTTGAGAGATAAGCTTTTCTTTAAGCTTTTCGAAAGCATTGTTCTCCTTAGCAGACCACGTATACCTAACATTTTTCTTTGTTAGGTCATGTAATGGTCCCGCAATTTGTGAGAACTTTTCTATGAAGCGTCTATAGTATGCACACATACCTATAAAGCTTCTTAGTTCATGAAGATTCCTTGGTTTAGGCCATCCTTTTATTACCTCTAACTTGGATGGATCCATTTGGATTCCATCTTGAGAGATAATGTGACCTAAATATTGAATCTCTTGCAAGAAAAATTCACTTTTCTTTCGATTAACATAAAGTTTATTCTCTCTTAAAACTTGAAATATTACCTGGAGGTGTTGCTTGTGTTCCTCCAATGAATTAGAGTAGATGATAATATCATCAAAGAACACTCCAGTGAAGGTTCGATGAGGCCTGAACAGCTTCTCCATCAAGCGGTTAAATGTGGCTGGTGCATTAGTCAAGCCAAAAGGCATGACAATGTATTCGTAAAGACCAAATGTAGTACGAAATGCGGTCTTTACAATGTCTTGATCAACTATCCTTATTTGATGATAGCCACTTTTTAGGTCAATCCTACTGAAGTAGGTCGATCCTTGTAGCTTATCAAATAGGTCTTCTACCCGTGGAACGGGAAACCTATTCTTGATAGTGATCCTATTTAGTGCTCTATAGTCGACACACATACGATATGTGCCGTCTTTCTTTTGCACTAATAGCACAGGTGAGCAAAATGGAGATGAGCTAGGCCTAACCATGCCCTTCTCAATTAACTCATGCACTTGCCGCATAATCTCCTCTTGTTGAGCTTGAGAAACTCTATAAGGAGGTTTGTTAGGCGGTGAACTTCCTGGAAGAAGTTCAATTGCATGGTCGTCATTACCTCGTTTAGGAGGTAGCTCACAAGGGATGTCGTCAATAAAGACATCTTGAAACCCCTTGAGAAAATTGGATAACTCTAATTCCTTTTGGTTGCTTTTATTTTCTTTTGCTAAAGCATTAGGTTCATTTTGAGAATCTTTAACAAAAATCATGTACACGGAAATAGAGCTCTTTATTGACTTGTTGAAAGCTGGTGTATGTACAATGGGGATGGTGTTACCCATCTCCTTAGCATCTATATACATGTCCTTTTCCCTGAACTTAAAGGAGATTCTCCTTTCAGGAAATTTAACATGGGCAGCCAGACGGTCAAACCATGGTGCCCCTAGGATTACATCCTCATGCTTGAGAGGAGAGATAAAGAAGTCCTCTTTGTCCACATAGCCTTGGACATGAAGCCTCAATTTCCCGATTAAGGGAGTGACTGAAGCTTCTTGCCCCTTGAAGGCACTGTCTGCGGGTAGGATATCTCCCATCTCGTAGGATTGTATGCCTAGCTTGGTGGCTAACTCCATAGATATGAAATTGTGAGTAGAACCAGGGTCAAAGAGAATAAAAGCATCATGTTCTCTTACCTTTCCCCAAGCATGGCATAGAGGAGATCCTTTGTGGTGAGTTTGGTGAATCTCCTCCTCTTGGATTTCAACCAAAGAAGCTCTAGGAGGATCTTGGCGGTTGTTCTTTTGGGGACAAGCGCGGTACGCATGCCCTTGTTCGCCGCACTTGAAACACCGGTTATCTTTACGATAACGCTCAAGCTCTTCAGGAGAGAGTTTATTCTTTCCTTTGTAAACTCCCTTCTCTTTAGCTTTGTTGGAATTGCCCTTAGGAGACTTTTGGACATTGTCCTTCCCCTTAGGCTCATTGGAACCCTTGTTTTCCGGGGGCTTATTATTTCTTTTACCCCCCGTTTGGAAATTGATTCGCGAGGCCACCATAGTATGGTGTATTACCGCCGATATGGTACGTGGCCTTTGGGAGTTGACATACTCCGCCATTTCTTCGGTTAAGCCCGCACAAAATTGTTGCTTTTGCTCTCCAAAATCCAACTTTTTGAAGACAGTGGCTTTGAGTTGTAGGTCCCAAAACTTGTCTACATATTTGTGGATGGATTCATTGGGAGAGAGCTTTAAGCTTCGCCATTCGGTGAGTACTTTGTCTTTGGCATCGGTGGCCAAAAACTGCTTCATAATGGAAGCTCTTAAAGCCTTCCATGTTCGTGGAGCTTCACCGTTGGCTCGTAGGCTAGACCACCATTGTCTGGCGGACTTTTGAAAGTGCATAGCTACATGGCGTAGCTTAGAGGACTCCGTGAAGCCCTCATCTCCAAACGCCGCATCGAATTGCTGGATAAAGGCCAAAACTTTGTCTGTAGCACCGAAGGTGCCATCATAGGTAAGGAAAGAGATGCTCTTCCCTCCCTCTTTGAATTTCTTCAGCTTGGACGACCTCTTCCATGCGGCATAGGATTTCCTATGGCCTCTTCTTTTTGATGGTTCAAAAGTTGCACCATCACTTTCTTCAGAAGATGAAGAATTTGAAGAAGGTGGAGAAGAGGGTGACCTCTTTCTCGCCTTTTTCTTGTCTTGATCTTTGTCGTCTTCACCATAGCTTTCATAAGAGGAAGAGGATGAAGAAGATGGAGAAGAGGGTGTCCTCTTTCTCGCCTTTTTCTTCTCTTGCTTTTTATCATCCCTCTTTGAATTATGGCGTGGAGAAGAGTGTGATGGTCTTCTCCGCTTTGGTGGTGATGGAGAGCGTTTAGCCCGCCGTCTTCGTGGAGCCATCTCCGCCGAGGTGGCGGGAGACTCGCTTCTTTCTCGTTCCTTCGGTGGAGGCTCTTGAGTTCTCCTTTGGGAAGGAGATGCATCATCAAGAAGTAAGTTCTTGAGCCCTTCATATGGATTCTCTTCTTCTTCCCGAATCGGAGAGAGACCTCTTTTGGTAGTCTCACAAGGAGGCTTCCTAGGTGTTCTCTCGTCATGGTGATGAGCTTGGAGAATCCCGTGAGCACGGAGCTGCCGTTGCACTTCACTTTGGAGAGATGGATTGCCCATGGCTTGTTGAAGCCTAGAAACAAGATAGTTAACAAGCATTGAAGCATCATTAGTAGCTTGCTCATGAGCAAAATCAAAGTTATCAACATTAATTTCACTCTCTTTACTATTGTCAGCCATTCTAACAACTTTTAGGTGTACTTTGGCACTTCAAGCCCTAGTTGCTACTCCTCTTTACCCCTTTAGAAAAAGCACTCAAGCTACTGTACCCGCGGCTCGAATACCATTAATTGCAAGGAATAGAAGAGAGGGTCTTTCGACACCAAAACAGCACCGGCTCCTGTCAAGCTTCTAATAGCTCAATAGTGGTTAAGCCGTAGGCAAGCCCCGTAGGACTCCACTATTAAGACCATAGCTCTCGACGGTGATGCCCCGTTAACTGCACAAAGGCAGGCGCACTGCAAGGCTGAAAAATCCCTATTCTACTTACTCACAGGCAATTAATAATACCAACCATTTGTAGCTAGCTTGAGGACCTCCCTTCTTGAGCAAGAAAAGAGAAACCTTGAGCTCTGATACCAATGTAACATTTAATGGCCTAAAATCTTATGTGTAGCGGAAATTAGCATGAACATAGTGGGCATTTCATTAGAATAGATTCCTAATGAGAATTACAAGAGTGCTTGGGTGGAGAGAGCAACAAAAAGCATAACACCTAGTTAGATAGCATCGACAATACTTTCAAAAGAGAGAGCAATTAAGCTATTGACAACAGTTGAGGACCGGATTTGCATGGAGCCGGTCCCCCCTCCAAAAGGCTTTGTATTATGGTTTCTCCCATCAAGAGAGACATTGTACAATACAATTCTTTGTGTTCCTTCAAGACTAGCTAGTGCAATGAAGATGGAAGCTTCATACACCAAGCAAAACACTTAATCAAACACAACTTGAATTATCCCCGTTCTCAGACCCAAGACCTCACACACCTTCGAAGATGGTGAGAGCTAGCAGGGTATGAGAGTAGATTGAGAGGAAAAAGAAGTATCTTACGAGAAAGAAGTACATCTCCTCACATAATCACTCATATTAGCATAGCTTAGCTTAGTAATTAGCTTGGTAGAGAAGATGAGCATGCATTGAAGCTTGGCTCTTGGTTGGATTTGCATCCACATGCCAAGAGAGTGTTGATGTAGGCTTCTATCTCACAAGCTTGGAGTAGGTGATGAGCTCTCCATTAAAGCTTGGGAGGAGATAGAGTATTTTTCCCTTCACACATGGTCAAGTGTGAGAGTGTGTGTGTCAATGCCAAGCAAAAATCAGCCCCCCCTCTCTCTTGGGCGAGCCCTAGCTGCTAATCAGGTCTGGCTTTTGCCTCATTGGACCTCCCCAGGTCAAGCCAATAGGAATTAAGCAGCATAAGTGATAGCCTTCTGACATGTGTCCCCCTTTCCCCTTTTGTGAGAGCTTTAGGTAATTAAATAATTAAACTAAACTCTCATTGGACCCCTTTGCCTCCTGGCCAATAGGAATCAAGCAAGCCATGGGGCTCCTGAATGCTCATTGGACCCTTTGGGAGACTGCCCAATAGTCTTCTAGGAGACTTATTTCTCATTGGTTTCTTTTATTAAATGTTTTTAAATTAATTAAACTAGATTTACTCTAGCTTAATTCTCATTGGTCCACTTCAAGGGTCTTCCAATAGGAATTGGGCACACCTTGTGGGCATCTGGCCTAGGGAGCTGACATGTGTCCCTCATTCCCTTTGTGTAAAGGGAGCCTCTGTGTGTGTGTGGCTTTCTCTCTCATCCCCTAGCTTTGGGGCTCGCCCCCTCCCATGTAGGGATGTAGAAAGACTTTTTGGGCACACACTAAGCATCCAATTTTCCCTAGGGTTGACCTTTGGACACAACCTTTGAATTTTGGAACCTTAGCATTTTGGAAGTCTTAATGGGCTGAACCTTAGGGTCTTTTTGGCCCATTGTTTTACATGGCTCTTTTGCAGATGGCCCCCCCTTTGGATCCCTATTTTCCCTCCTTTGGATCCCTACTGTGGCCGGTCTGCTAACTTAACCAATATTCTAGCTTTTTCTCCCTTGGCACTTCCCCACATTAAATGATCAGTTTAATATGAGAAAATCATTTAGGAGAATTAGATATTGATTATTATGACAATCTATTTGAGATTTATGCACACTCATAATTTATCATTCTTTTTAGGCACCACTACAATTGGTGACACCCACTCCGGGTGTTCTGTCTCATAGATCAACTCTACCTCTTTTAGTTTGTCTATCTCTTCCTTAATTTTCTTTGCAAAGTTTTCATTGTAAGTGTATGGACATTGTCGACGCGGTTTAGCATCGCTCTTTAGGGGAACCGTCTGTTGGAAAATATTAGGATCTATCCCTTTTAGATCTTTGTAGGACCAGGCAAACACATCTTTATATTGTTTGAGGGTAGCTATCAACAGCTGTTCCTCTTCCTTGGTAAGATTTGTGGCTATGTAAGTTAGTCTCGGTACCTCCCTTGGTTCCACCAAATCAATCTTCTTTGCATTTTAGGTCCATCATATGATGTTCTCGATTCATTAGGCTCTTGCATTGGTTTTTCCACCACTATACGTTAGTCTTGAATCGTGTATTTTTTGTAATGATAGGGTGCATCAAAGTTTTTTGAGTTAGAGTCTTCCTCACTTTCCATTTTCGTAGTCCAAACCTCCTCCAATGTCCCTTTTAACTTCTAATATTCATTTTTGCATTCAATTTTTGACATCGTTGGTGTCTTTTTGGTCTTGTCTTTTGGTTGTTTTTTGCTTCGTTTCTTTGAGTTTGCCCGAAAACTAGTCAATTTCAAGGGTTTTCATGTCGGACACAATCATCTGCTCACGTCCAAACCTCCTTCAATGTCCCTTTTAACTTCTAATATTCATTTTTGCATTCAGTTTTTGACATTGTTGGTGTCTTTTTGGTCTTGTCTTTTGGTCGTTTTTTGCTTCGTTTCTTTGAGTTTGCCCGAAAACTAGTCAATTTCAAGGGTTTTCATGTGATTTTTGTCTCGGACGCAATCATCTGCTCCTACGAGCATGAGATATTGTGTTCTGGTCATCAATTTTGGCATAGGTTTCTCAATTTTATTTTGTTGTTTCTTAGTTTGTCTCATTTGATATCGCTGTTGTCTCTACATTTTTTGGTTAGGAAACTTGTAGAAAAATGACTCCGTTTGTTCTTTTGCATTTTTGTTTTCAGAACCACTTGAGAGTTCATCTTCCACTTCGTTTCCTAATTCATCGCTCCTTGAATCATGGTATTCATCCTTGTCCTCTTATGAAAGGTCCGTATGGAAACTTGGTCCACAATTTGTTTGCAATTGCTTGTTTGTTCAATCTCAGTTGTTTCAGAAATGTTCTCGATTTCATGGATAGAGGATACCATTAGAAAGGGTTTGATATCATAACCATCTTTGTCACAAAACGTGGTATTGGTCAACTAATTTACGCATATGTCAAGAGTCGCCAATAATTTTTTCCATCCAAGGTTCAAACAACTCTTCTTGAAATGGTTCCTTCATGTAGTAGTCGTCATCTACTGAACGCTCTAGGATGCAATCTTCCTTTCTAAGACCTCCGCATTCTAATGCCCCACACATTCAAATGTGAGCATCCTTCACTAGCCAAGCAGGCAACTGTGTTTTGTCGTCCATAGTGACAATAAAGTCTTCTATTGGTGTTTGATTTACGTCCTTGTAACTATGGTCCTTGGTACATTGAGTTGCGGACACTCGCTTATGCAGTGCATAGAGATGGTCATAGCCCCAGACGAACCATTTTGAGTTGACGCATAAAAGGTCATCCCAAAATAACTTCAAAATTGTTGCCATCTATTCATATTCTATCCCACATGAGGATACTATCACTTGTTCCAACATTCCCAAGGGTCTTTCCACATACCCATCAGCTAATTGCAATTTCATGCACATTTTTCTGAGAGTTGGCCTTCCTTGTTTCTCCCAGATCCCTTTTGCAGCGATGGCTATTTCGGCTCCACTGTCAAGTATCGCAATGGTGGTTACTCTCTTATATTGCACAGGTAAGGTGGTGTTTCCTTCTTCGCCTTGTTCAATAATCACCTATCTTGTTCACTGGAACAGATTGCACTTTGTGTTTCTCAAGATGGTTTGTTTTCTTAGTTTCCCCCACGAGTTTGTCTATCAGATGGATCTTCACTCCCATCTAAAACATCAAATAAAAACAAACAGAACGGTACAAAATAAAGTCAAAACGGAATACGATACAACACTTTGAAAGTAATGAGAAAATCAAAGAATGAAATGCTTGTGTCTAGCTGCCTTATTGCTAAAGTGTAACTGAAGTGGGAATCAAAATCAAAGTCTCTAAGTAAAAATCTATAACTCGGTCACTCACTACCTAAGGATTTCTATCCCCGACAAACGGCACCAATGTAAGCGGGTCGCCAGGAAGACATTTATAGCAAAGCTTTCTGGCACTAACATAATGTCAATACTTAAGGAAGAAACTTGGATGGGACACGGAGACTCTTTGAGGGTGTCAACCTCAAGAAGTGAACCTACGGAACGACAATATCTCTAGCGCATGCAAATATATCAGTCTAGGATCTGGTAACTTGCCTATGTCCTGTGTCACCACACTCAGTCATCGACCTAATTCAAATGCTACAAAAATTTAGGAGGAGGTCTAAGACACTTAGGGACACTAACCTATCAAGTTTCATCTCAACTCGAGGAGGTACCAAAATCACGATCCATCATGACTAAGGTTCTGGAAACTGCAACAAAACATACCAGAAAGGTCACCCTAGGGTCTAGAAACACTCATCTATGGTCAGAATGTCAAAAAACAGTCATTAATGCACTCAAAACAACAGATTTAGAGCCACACTCAAACTTGATGGCACATCGTTTGTCCACTCTAGAACCACCTGCACATCCTCCACTTTGGAGCTTCTATAGCCGGCATCCTTGGCATAGGAACTACCCTGTCTCTCTGTAGCCAAAGAACCCTTGGCTCTTCTCGCACTTGCACTTCTCTTGCACCACCTGTGGCTCAACTGCCACTGCATCACACTACCTTGACAACATCGCACTTGACAAACTCCGTCTAGCTCCGTGCTTCTTTAGAATCTTTTTGGTACGCCCTTTCGCTAGAGCTACCGCTTCTTCGTACGACACTGGGCCATCTAACTCGACCTTGTCGCACACTTCCTCATGCAGGCAATCCATGAATTTACTCAACTTTAAAAATTTGGAATTTTCTATAGCAATTACCTTGATTAACCACCCCCAAAGGGCTTTGAACTCCCACTCGAATGCTTGAAAATCACCTTTCAAGCTTTGCTTCAGCCTGTCCAGCTTTTGCTTCACTTGGTCGAGTTACGCATCCGCTACGTATCTTCTTCGAAAATCCGCCTCTAGGGCTTCACAATCTGCCTTTTCTTCATCACGTAGGCCATCGAACCATAGCCTCGCTTTACCACAAACCAGGAGCAGGAACACCTGTACTGCACCATCTTCTCTAGATAAACCGCTTTCCAACACGAACAATCCGTAGTCTTGGAGCTAGGTTTTTGCATCTTCAACCCTAGTGAAAATGGGAAATCTGGATCATGCCATCTCTAGCAGCACTTGCTCTGTGTATTTCTTGTAATGGAAGGTTACACTTGTTACATCCCATGAACTGGGTAGAGAGCATAACAAGAATATAGAATTGAGTTCATCGTCAAACTCCTTAAAGCCCTGAGATGTCAACTGACTGAACAAGGAGTTGAACTCATTTAAGTGACCAGAAACTGTGCTACCTTCTTTCATGTTGAGCTTCATAAAAATTTTCATGAGAAAAACTTTGTTGGATGCACTTTTGCTCTCCCATGCTAAACATAAGCTATCCCAAAGTTCCTTGGTTGTTGTCTTCCCTATGATAGTGAAGAACACTGACTCAACTAGATGTAGACGTATCGTAGCCATGGCTCTCGCATCCAAAAGCTCCCACTGAGCTTGCGTATAGTCATCATCCTCTGCACACTCTTTCAACGATTCTCATAGGCCTTTGTTTGTCAAAACATCCTTCATGCGCTCTTTCCACATGGTGAAGTTGCTGACATCGAACTTGCAAATGAAATACTCCTCCTTTTTTGAAGAAGAAGCCATCGCTGACAAGAGGGTTTGAGAGGTGTCAAACTATGGCGAGAAGATGTAGAAATTTGGGCAAAGTAACCTTTGTATATCGGGAGTTCAATCTCAACCGAAATAGGGTCAAAAGGTGCCAACAATGAAAGTCATGACTCGCGGGAAGGAGATCCGGCAAAGTCTTCTTTGTATGAGGAGTCAAAACTCAACTCAAAATACGCATAAATGTGCCAACTGCACTAGCTAGGCATCTATTGCACAAAACCATTGCTGTGTGACCGCCAACTTGGTGTCAAAAGCATATGAAACCGTCCAGATACATATCCTATGGCGAGGGTACCGAAAATGGGGAACTCCAGCTACATGTATCACCAAAAGTGTCTCAACATTCGAGCACACCCTAGCTCAAAGAAAACCTCACTCTATCAACCCTCCAATGGCTAATGCAGACACAAATGGAATAGCCACAGTCTCAGAAAGGGCTCTTCCGATCCGAGTCTCAGAAACGGCCAGGAAAAACTGCCAAAATAGCCAAAAATGGCTCCATAGTAGTATAGTGGGCAGTGTCCGCAACTCGACGTACATGAGTGAACTGCGCTCAAACAGGCACCAAGAATTGTTGCATGCAGTAAAAGTGATCCCTGTGGGGATATTTGCTCTCAAAAGAGCTCAGTAGCACTAGGTGTGCTGACACAAAAATGCATCTGTCAACGCGTCTGTCCGCAAAGAATCTCTTGTCAAAATGACTGCCAAATTGCCTGTGAAAGCGCTGTGTTTGGAAACCTAGAGAATCTGTGTGTAAACCGGCTGAAAAGTCCTTTGTAACCTGTAACCTGCATATCGGTGTCGCTATGTGCAAATTTCCACCGCCGGGTAGAAATACGCTAGTCGAATAGCCGTCAAAGGTGTCATAGCCAAAAAACCGTTACGTACAGCGCGATCGATGCGCTCGGTAATGATGCCAAGTGTCACTCCTCTATGGCGTGTGGCAAGAATGTCGTCAGTGTGAAATCGGTGTCGGGTCGGATATTGAGAAATCCGCCGCAATGTGTAAGGATGTCGAGGCAGTGCCGAAGCGTGAGAGTCGGTGTCGAAATGGCTCTAATCGCCGATGTCAATGTCGTCTCCCGCTGTCGGACGGGAGTGGCTAGTCGAATAGCCGTAGACGATGCTCAAAGCCGTCATCGATGCTCTCTCTCTCTCTCTCTCTCTCTCTCTCTCTCTCTCTCTCTCTCTCTCTCTCTCTCTCTCTCTCTCTCTCTCTCTCTCTCTCTCTCTCTCTCTCTCTCTCTCTCTGCCCGAGAGTGGTGTCGAAGTCAAAAATTGAGAGCAAATAGACTCAATGTCAAAAAGCCAAAAGTAAGTAGGCTCGATGCCGAGAAACTGAGTCGATGTTGATATCAGAGCCATATATGCTCAAATACACGCAATTGTGGTCTCTCTCTCTCTCTCTCTCTCTCTCTCTCTCTCTCTCTCTCTCTCTCTCTCAAGCTCTCACTCATCTCAGCACTGCTTTAATCAAGTTCTCTCGCAGAGAGTTGGGGTGTGTGAGAACAGGGTCAAAGGTCGGAAAAAGGGGAGTGTGTGTGTGTGTGTGTGTGTGTTCGACTTGCGAGCCCGGGTCTGCTTTGCTTCTACCAAATGGTCTCGATTCTGCTCAGCCTTGCTTAGTGTAGTGATGTTTGTACTTTGTGCTACTCCTTGGTGCTTCAAATGCTCACACCAAAGCTTTGCTATTCCCAGCCTGCACGTTCTAGATCTATAAGAATTTGCAATGCCTTGCTTGACGGATTTTGTAGACCCACTCCCAAGGATTGAGCCTTAGCTTTTCGGGAAGCAAATGCCGCATGAGAAACCCGTGCTCTGATACCACTTGTTGGTGCTTGTTTGGAGTGTGCAAGGGAGGGAAGGAGAAGGGGGAAGGGGATGAAGGAAGAGCTACACAGGAGAGGAAAGTGAGAGAGTCAACTCTCTCACTTTCTCTCCCTAAATTGTCGTTGCCTTCTGGGTTTTTGATTTGGAAAATCAAAGAATTTTCAAGTTTTCTTTCAAGATCACTTTCATGATCCTTTGATTTCTCATCATCTGCACTTAGCTCCTCATATCTTTGAGCATCAAGGGTGTCATAGTAACATAATCACTAGAGTCCTCGTTTTGCTCCAAGGTGCAGCTTGAATCACTTTCCATAGTAAGATCTCCAATTGAGACCTCATCTTGGATACACAAACACTATACTTTGGTGTTGACTCTTTGCACAGCACTAGTTTATGTGGTCTCTCGGTGATTTCTGCTTGGATTTACTCTAATCATGCATATGGAAACTAAGTATAAGAAATTCTTGTATCAAAACATGGTGGGTGTGATTTCATTGACACACACATCTAAGGTGGCCAAGATCTGAGTCCACTCTAGGGGCTCCATTCTCTCTTTAGGGAATGGCTTAGGTACGTAATCCGGATCTTCAAATGGTCTCGCTTTCTTGCTCTTGTCTTTGATATAATTATCACGATTAGAGGCTCTACACATCCACAGGTGAGCTTTAGAGTTCAAATACATAGGTACTTTAGACTCTATAGCAATTGTAAAATCAAACTCCTCTACGGGTGTTCTTCGTACATCTCTGTACTTTAAGTTAACTTGAACATGTATGGAGTTAAGATAATTGGAAACTAATGTTCACCCAAAATGGGTCAATTACAAGGTTTCATACACAATTTCAATGATCTCTAGACCTAGTAATGCCCTATAGGTCTTGCCTTAGAAGGTGGAACCAACTTTTGTTGAAAAATGTTGATTCTATCACTCTATGGAATCGCGATTTTCTCCTGCCAATGGCCTTCTGGGGTAATTTTTCTCTCCAACTGCTTCCAAGACTTACTACCCAGTCCAAACAACTGAAATTTGCAAGAGATTCAAAAATTTGACCCTTTTGATGGTCTCAGAAGTCCTTTCACCTCCTTTGGGATTGCCTTCCGAATGGAATTTGGCTTATTCACACGCACAAGAGGGCAATTTCTAGATTTGGTTGTGTAGATGTGCTACTTACCTTGGGGACTTTCTATAGTGCAAATATAGGAATCTCAAACTTAGTGTGGCAAGGGTCTTGTGAGAAATCGAGATTTTCTCCCACCCTAAGTGAAAAAAATGAAAATTTCCAATTTGGACCTTATGAGTGTAAATCACACCTTGAGAATAACCCATGGTATCAAATTTATCCAAAAATTCCTTTCCTCACAAAAGTTGATGCAAAAATTGCTTTTTTTCTTTGACTCCTTCTTTGGGCCATTTTTTCAAGTCTTGGTCAATTCCAAAGTGTTCTACCCTTCTTCAAGAGCACTTGTGCCAATTTTCACCCCAATTGGACCAGTGAAGTGGTCCCAAGCCCTATTCCAACACTTTTTTTGACCTAAAAGGTAAGGTTTTGGCTCCATACTCACTTTTTGATATTCAGTTTGTACCAAACTTCACACAAGACCTTAACCACATTAGTCAAAGACGTTGATGAAGTATCATGTACTTTCTTGTCCTCTAGCCTCACTTGCATTAAAAAATCATGATTTTCTCTCGCAAATGTTGACTTAGAGATTTTTGAGAATTTTGAGGATGGTTGCATAATCACACACTATTTTTCACACAAATCATGCCCAGTAGCTTCCACTTACTTGAATGCACTATCACTCTTCAAGCTTTCCTCACCTTTGGCAACAAGATCTCTTGAGTGACATGTAGATCCACCAGTGAGATGCAGAGATTACTTGTCAGGCTTGTTTACTTACTCTACTTCTAAAACAAAAAGTACTTAACCTACACTCCCTAACTGAACTCTGATTTTTTTTCCATTTTCTTACGTTTTTCTCGCCTAGTCCAAGCTGTCACTCTACCCATCATTGAAGTCTTGCACTAAGCTCCAACCATATCTAAAACGTTGATTCTTACTTATTTAACACTTTTGTGGTGAGTCACTCGCCACGATCCCTCACAAAACAAAGACCATGGAAACGTTGACTCCTTTTCTAACCTATCTGACCTAGAGTCTACCTAAGGTCACTCTGTCAAACTCAATTCACTCTAGTCTAGGTACTCGTTCCCCAACAATGGCACCAATGTCTGGGGGTCCACACCGGGCAACCCTTATCACATCTCTGAAAGAGACGAAACCAAGATGTAATGTGAATCATGGGAAGCAAAGTGACTCGACTAGGGCATGGAGGCACGCCAAGAGCACACTCCACTATAACATTCTATGTGCACTCAATCTACCCAAATCTCTGATCCTCATTTTTTGGTCGCTCATCTATTCACATGCCAATCCTTGAGCAAATCAACTCTGACTGACTTCAAACTTCTTAGGCAACATATTGGGACTATATCGGACATAACTCAAACATCAAACTCGCAATACAAATCTTGCAAAAAATGCAATTTTCTTTTGGCATCCTGATGCAAGTTAGCTTTTCAGAACCCAGGATTAAGATTTTCTACTTGCCTCTTTAAGCTGATTGGTTAGATTCTATTATTTTGGTGGGTACTTTACTGAAATTTGAACATTATAACATATGGCTTCAAGAGGAAGTGATAGATAATCTGTAAGACCATAATGAATGTCTACACAAAACAAACTTTAGTAATTGATAATGGTTATACCACTTCAATCAGAAGGAAGTGATGGCCTTCTAATCCACATAACATTAAAAAATACATGTTTAGGCTGTAAGAAAGGTGCATAACTTATCTAGTTTATTATTCAAAAGGTTACATCCGATCATAATGAAAACATGTTGAAATAAGCTTCTTTTGGTCTATCTACTCACTTTTGCAATATTTGATTCTTTAAAAAGGATAGCAGGTTTAAGTTAAAGAGGTTAAGTAGGACACAACTGATAGGTTTGTTGACACATGTAATACGTATTCAAAGCTAACGAATTCGTTGTCTTGTTTATATGGATGTAGGTGAAAATTCTATCTTTACTTAGGATCTTTTTGGCTTAGTTGTTGTTCGGCACTAAATAACCTGGCTTTCTCCACTTTATAACCTTTTTTAAAAAACTATCTCATGTATAAATGCACTAGAATGATACTTCATTCTCACTTTGATGTACAAAAATGAAGCTAAGACTCAATCATTGTTCTGCTAATCTCTGTCCTTTGTCCAAAGAAGCTGCCTTTTGAACTTTTATGTTCTTTTGTGCATAAGTATAAGTTTAATACAACAACACACACGTCCTAAACACAAGGTTCTCCCAAAAAGCTGGGAGACCAGAACGCTGGCTTTGAAAAAGTTCTGTGTATATGCTTCGATCGACCCACTGTCTATAATTCCTTGTTAGGTTGACATGTTTTAGGTGATCGTTCCTTGTCTAGGGATTGGATTCTTGCTCACGGCTACTGTAGTCTTTGACTCGGCTGGTTTTAGGTTGCAGGTTAATCCAAAATCACTTACCAATGTGTAATTATTTTGATTCTTACGATTTGAGGAACATTTTTGTATGGAAGGTTTGTTTGATGACTATCCATAGAACTCCAACTAGAGTACAATCTTCTCTATTGGACATTCTCACTTCTAGCTCCGATGAGACTCGGTTTTGTTTCTAAAATATGACTTGATGCTCTGATCATAGATAAAATTGGAAATTGTTTAAATTACTAGTTATTTTCGCTTTGACATGGTTGGGACATACTTTTTCGAATGGTCTTAGCACTGATGTCTCTTTATGACCTTTTGCTACTAGGAATATCGATTAGTTCTTTTATTTACATTCTAATAAGATCTCTTCCTGGCTAGGATTATGAAGGTTGACTCTCACTTATCTGATGGGTTGATGCAGATCAACATTAGCTTTGAGGAAACCTTTCTAATATTATTTGATAAATTTCTCATAAATTGTACAAGAATTTTTTGTTGATCCATAAGGACGTGGTTCTCATGTAGTATACTAACCCTTTGCTGGTTCTATTGATCCTAAAAGCTATGTTGATGTTGCTTTTTACATCCCCAATTTGATGTGGTTCAGATTTCATCTAAGTTATAATAATATCTTCTTACTAGGGTTTCTAACAACTGATTGATGAGCTTGCTTGTTACTGGCGGGATATGCATTGGCTAAACTTGAATTCCCGGCTTGAATTGCTCTAGTCTCTACAAATCGATGCTGGGATATAATACTATATTCTGATTACAAAATTCTTCATATGGCATTTTACATTTTTCCATTTTACATTAGAGTAAGACTATAAATGTTTGATAGGCTCTATTGTGAGGTTGTTTAGGATCTGGATTTTTGGGTACACTTACTCCCATGGGTGATAATATTGTGGATAGGTTGCTTTCTTACTAATAAACCTTCCAACTCAAGGCTTCAGTTCACGGGTTTGAGCCTACTTTAGAGATAATTTTTGCGAACTCTGGCTACTGCTAGGTTTGTAACAAGTTAAGATAAACCTTTATCGTAATTGACTAAGATCGGCTAATTGTCTCTTTAAGCTGATTGACTAGATTCCATTCTTTTGGTGGGTACTTGCTGGTTTGGTACTGCCATCTGGACATTATAACATATGGCTTCAAGAGGAAGTACAATCTTCTCTATTGACATTATCACTTATAACTCCGATGAGACTCGTGGATTTTTTCATATGATACATCTCTTTAGCTTTAAACTTGACTATTCTACTCTCATCAACTTGATGAGGCAGTACACCCATACTCAATGGGCCTACTACCTTAACATTGAGTATGGTGCCTGGGTAAGTGTGGGCATCGCTTGAACTACCTTCTTCCACTACTTCTAACATGGATAACTAAAATGGCTTAGTGCAACTGATCTTGACCCCAAACCTTTATCCTACATTACACGAGCTTGATTTTTTAAGTACTATAAAACATAGATTAAAGATTATTTAGTCATGGTCTTACCTTTTGAAAATTATACGTACTTTGCCTGATATACTCCCCCTAAAGATCGTTTAATGCTAGAATTTGGGTTCACCTACTTGCTTGATTCACCTGCGTGCTTAACTAATAACTCTAGCTCTAATGCCAGGGTTTGAATTTACTTGTATGTCGGAGTTTGGAAAAACCTTGGCTTGTACTAGGTTTGTAGCAATAAATCTTTAACCATTTTTTGGTGTGAACAAAACCACATCAGATGGGCTTTTGGAATGTATAAACTACTTCAGTCCCAACAATTAAACTGGACCCAATTGATTAGAGTAGTTGGATTCATCACTTAGAGTTGGGACTTTGGCTTGTACTAATCACTCATGCACTATGGGTTTTGTATTTAAACTATGACCTAATGCTCTAATCATAGATAAATTTGGAAATTGTTTAAATTACTAGTGATTTTTTCTTTGACATGGTTGGGACATACTTTTTCAACTGGTCTCTGATTTACATTCTAGTTATTATGGAATGAGCTTCTTTGTCATAAGAATGAAATCTTGAATTGTTTTGAATAATTGACTTCAGCTATATACAAGGCTATGGGCTGCTGCATTTTTCTTGGCTATGACATGATGCTTGATGTTGGTTATTAGCTGACCTCTCTTATATCCCTTCTGATAAGGTCTCTTCCTGGCTAGGATTATGAAGACTGACTCTCACTTATCTGATGGGTTGATGGAGATCAACATTAGCTTTGAGGAAACCTTTCTAATATTATACCATTAGGTTACTTATGGAATTTTACACTTTGCGATTTTACATTAGAGTAAGACTATAAATGTTTGATAGGCTCTACCATGAGGTTATTTAGGATCTAGCTTTTTGGGTACACTTACTCCCATGGGTGATAATATTGTGGATAGGTTGCTTTCTTACTAATAAACCTTCTAACTCAAGGCTTCCGTTCACGGGTTTGAGCCTACTTTAGAGATAATTTTTGCGATTTCTGGCTAGTGCTAGGTTTATAACAAGTTAAGATAAACCTTTATCCTAATTGACTAAGATCGGCTAATTGTCTTTTTAAGTTGATTGACTAGATTCCATTCTTTTGGTGGGTACTTGCTGGTTTTGTACTGCCATCTGGACATTATAACATATGGCTTCAAGAGGAAGTGATAGATAATCTGTAAGACCATAATGAATGTCTACTCAAAACAAACTTTAGTAATTGATAATGTTTATACCACTTGAATCAAAAGGGGATGATGACCTTTTGATCCACATAATAGTAAAAAATACATATTTAGGTTGTAAAAGAAAGGTGCATAACTTATTTGGTTTATTATTCAAAAGGTTACATAATGTTTTGATTACATCATGAAATATTAAAGGGATCTTTTTTGACACTTGGATCAAAAGGGGTGGTGGCCTTTTGATTATATTTAAAACATGTGGAATAACAATTCTTTATAATTTGGGATTTGTAAATTCAAGAAACTACATCTTGAATACTTCAAATTTTTATGAAATATTTAAGAATTTTTTGATACTTGGATCAAAAGGGGTGGTGGCCTTCTGATCATAATGAAAACATAAGCTTCTTTTGGTCTATCTACTCACTTTTACAATATTTGATTCTCTAAAAAGGACAGTAGATTTAAGTTAAAAAGGTTTTTAAGTAGAACATGGATAACAACTGATAGGTTCGTTGACACCTGTAATACGTATTCAAGGCTAATGAGTATGTTGTCTTGTTTTTATGGATGTAGGTGAGAATTCTATCTTTACTTAGGATCTTTTTGGCTTAGCTGCAGCTCGACACTAGAGAACCTCACTTCCTCCACTTTAGAACCATATTTTTGTTACTATCTCATATATAAATGCACTGAAATGATACTTCATTCTCACTTTGATGTACAAAAATGAAGCTAAGACTGAGTCATTTTTGTGCTAATCTCTGTCCTTTGTCTAAAGCCAATTGTCTTTTGAACTTTTATGTCTTTTGGGTATAAGTATAAGTTTAATACAACAAGACACACACAAACATGCGTGAAAGTTTGTCTACATTGTCAATGAATACCATGTAGTACTAGTTTTTAGTATATCACATAGCCTTGAAAGGGTTTCACAAAGTCATTCACATTAATCCAAGATTTCGGTCTCACAGTCTCTACCCAATAACCTTCAGAAACTTGTAGACACCAAGGGTGCTTTACACATTAGGCATGCACGTGCCAATGCATTAGCGCCACTTCAAATCCACTACAAGGCACGCTCCTGCTGCTGATGTCGAGTTTTGATCTACATGTCAATCAATTTTGTCCACCATGGAGACCTCGGGTGGCGTGACTAACAACATGACAGAGAATAAAATACATGGCATGAAAATAATTTTAATGTCGAGAGGGGTAAACTTGCCTTTTATTGGCAAGCTGGTTATAGGCCTCACTGGCTTGCCGATTTTTCGCTCAAGAAAAACTTTTTTTTTCCAAAAACTTGGCAAACCTACACGAGAAATTTTAGAGGTAAGTTGACTAAATTTGAAGGTTTTGCAGTATGTTACACTAAATTTCTTCGAACTTCGTAGGTTTTCTGACCTTTAAATTTGAAATTTCGAGGTGGGATTACACTACACCTACTAGAATCTAGCCAAAAAAAGTAAAACGAAAATAGTCAATCAAATTTGTCCCACTTTGGAATTCATTTTCATCCACATGATAGTCCTATGTAGCCCAGTACGAAAATGAACTTCGAGCGAAACGGCTGAAGCGGAATGGTGCCCTCGATGGTTTCACCATCATCTTTGTACCCCTGCCATACTTGCGCACGATTGGAGCAGCAACATCAGACCTTGCCTTTTCAGCTATGGCGCTCTGAATCACACAAGTTTTCTATCTCCAACCGTAAGTTCTTCTTCCAGCGAGTACCTCACATTAGAGAGACTGGACATATCTGCAAGTTTTACCTTGTTTCATGGAAATTTGTAGAGGGATTTGCTCACCTTACTGAAAATACTCGTAATTTGGGGAAGAACGTGAAAAATGGAACTAACGTGATTAACTATTAGCTCCGAACCACATCAATTTTTCTTAAGCTCGAAAGGTGGTCCAGAGTTTGATTCCCTCCTGCTTGATTTTTATCAACAATGTCAAATTCTCTGAGCCAGCATAGCCATTCTTGTGGCTCGAGATAATTTTCTTGTCTTTTAATTGATATATTGCTTCCTTGCCAATGGCAAACTCATGCTGAGCTCGACGACTTCAAATATTACTTCTTACCTTCCTAAATGTGCATGCAGTTTTGTAGCTTAATGTCCTGGTATAGCGAAGAAAGCACAAAGTAAAGCTATAAGCCTTGTAGTAAGAATGCTGCTCAAACCAAACATGAGAAAATGTAATGAACTACAAGACAATTTCTTATAATGCATAAGCTTTTCTGATGATTCTAGAGTCCACTAACTTCAGGGTTTACTCCTTGAAGTCTCATGGGTTTTATTGTGTTGGTAAACATGTCTAGCCTCGAGTAGCTGCTTGGTGATGTATTTCATGTTGGTTGGTTGCTCATGGTAGAGTGTCTATTGGCAAATGGACTATGTGTATAGTTGATGATTTTATTAGTATAATGGGCTGTGTTTATAGTTGATGAAAGCTCCACACCTGTATGAATCAGCCCTTTGAGAAGAAGTATCCCACATGTTTCCTTGAGGAGGTTCAGTCAATTGGGGCTAGCTTTTAGGAAGCTCCCCACTTGCTTCCATTGAGGAGGTTCAGCAAGCTGGGGGCGAAGCTTCCCAATTGCTTCCTTTGGAGGTTTAGCAAGCTGGGGGCTATCTTATAGGATGCGTCTGGTTGCTTCTTTTGAGGATGGTCAATCTCGCAAAGTGATGATGTGGCACATCTACTGGCAGAAGAGAGGGGAGAGGCAGAGATTGCTGTGATGATGTTGCAGACCTGTGAATTGCGGCGTAATTTATGGCCAGCTATACAGTTGATATAACGTGACATTTGGTTATGCAGTATGAAAGCAATAATTGGGCTTTCATTATTTTTAACTGTTGCTTTTGGGCTAGTGCCAACTTTTGTTATCTATTGCTTTTAGGCCAGGGGGCTTTAAAAGGGAGCCTAGAGGGCCACTTTTGGCAGACCAATGCATGGTTGCACATCTTTTTCATGTTAAAGGGTTTGCTGTTTCGGTTCATTTCGGTGAAGTGATTTTACCTCCTTGTCAATGGCTTGCCGGTTACATTCAACAAACTGGGCAAGCTTTCCAACTTGAGGAAACTGTCAAAGTGCAACGGAACATGTGGTGACAAGGGAATATGGGGGGGAGGGGGAGGAGAAGAGGAGAGAGAAAAAGGCTAGAGAGAGAAGATGGAGAGTGAGTGGCACAAGCCTTGCGGGGCACAAACTACAAGGCTTTGACTCGCCGCCAGAATGAGGACACCCCTCTTTCTATATAGGGACTATCACAAATGGGAGTGCACATGAGCAATTTATTAGCAGAAAATAAATAAAATCAAAAGAGAGAAGGGAGAAGATCGACATAGTATTGGGGACCAAACAATGGGTTGGTCCCCCCTTTAAAGAGAATCTTTATTTAGGGAGAATCTTTTTACATGCACAAGAACGGAGTAACCCCTCCGTTCTAGATCTTGATGGTTGTTTCCTTCCCGCTAGGGAACCTGAGAGGTTAGCTCTCAACTCAGATACCTTCCGGTCTGTACTCAAAGCGTTGGAGCTCCGTAGACTGTTCCGGATTCTGTTTCTGGAATCCTTTGGTATAGGCCAAGCCTCCTCGCTCCTTCTCCGAGATAGAGTACCTACAAAAACCAAACACGATAGCAAAGAATCGCAGATCTTATAACGCTCCTAGCACGGAAAAGCAACCTCTGTACACCAACTTGTCGCGATCACTTGCAACTTCGTCACGGCAGAGCTTCCTTGCACTAGTGCTGGCACAACTTGCTAAAGTGGGGGGGTCCTTGTTGTTTTCATAGGTTATGGGAGGTGGCAGGAATAGCCTAGGAGCCGGTGCTTTTCTCCCAACAATAGCAGGTGTAGTGGGGCGCTGGAATAGATGGATGGATAGAGAGAGAGAGAGAGAGAGAGAGAGAGAGAGAGAGAGAGAGAGAGAGAGAGAGAGAGAGAGAGAGAGTTCTGAACCAATCAATTCTGGCAATGAATTAGTATTTTTTACAATGGGGGCTAGGTGTGCTTATATACTCACCTTAGCAAATAGCCCTACCCAAGATATGACAAATAAGGAAAATAAATACCTAAAGCCAAAATAAATGTTGGGATCACATTGGGCCATTCACTTGAGATGCCATAAATTTAACACCCCCTCTGCAACTCATAGTGGACATAATGGTGTCACAAGACGGGCACCAGGTGCCAATAGAAAAGAACAGACTGAACAGACATTTAGCACTTCAATAACAACTGAACTGAGAGAGAGAGAGAGACGACATGCGACACGGAGTGGCGGAATCCACCCCAGAGAGTATTGGCTACAAACCTTGGCGCCCCTTTCGGTATTTCTTTATATTGCATCAACTTAGTACAAGCCGGTACTCCATATTGTGCACCTTCTCCAAGAAGCATGCCAAAGAATGAGCCCTAGCCTCATATTTAAAGGCCCTAGGCCCCAAAAACAGTTTTTCATGAAAAGCCTTTTAACTCAAAAGCTCCTGGTCCAAAAGCAATGCCAAAAAGCTACTAGCGTAATTTACGGAAATCCGTACAGCCTACCACGTCATCAGCCAGTGCAATTTTTGGAAATCTGCCACGTCATTAGCAGCTACGCAATTTCTTGTGTGTGTGTGTCTTGCTTTATTTCCTTTTATGTCACTTGGGGCCCCATCGGACGGGGTCTGCATAAGTTGGTAGGACTTCTTCTTCTGCTACCTATTCTTCTTAGGGTTTAGGCCCCTCGGCTGGCATTTGTAAGTTGGCTCCATTCTTTAGGCTTTGACATGTCAGTAGTTTGTGACATCTCCCCTTCTTGAAAGAGAGTAATCACCCGCGATTACAGCATATCTGCAAAACAACTCAAGTTAGCTCAATTTTTTTTTCTGAGGGTCATTCCGAGGGACAATCAGTTTGCTCTTTTTGTTAAGGAGTTAGCTTCTCCTTTCGGCTCGTTTGATCAAGGAGTTAGCTTCTGCTTTCGTCCAGATCGAAACTCTTGATATTCTGGCGTAGTAAAATTAGCCGTCAACCCAGACCGTACTGATCTTCCACGGGTGTCTTGATGCACTAAAATTACATACCCAGGTAAATCTCATCCAATTAGGAATATTCAGTGGTTGGCACATCACAATGCAACACAAATGCTCACATATGCTGTTACAAGACATAGAAACATAAAACCGTCAATGAACACTTTTCCCGCATAATCTAACAAGGTCCGGGCCTGGAGATATTTGTTGCTAAATTGGCTTTATCAAACAGGAAAATAATTCAAATTGAATTATTGGATTTATAAGTGAGAAGGGTTTTCTCACTTGGAACACCAAGAAAAATAATTCTAAATAAATTATTGGAATTTTAAGTCTCACTAGAGACATCCGAGCACAGAGTATTCCTAGTGCGTCATTCAAAGTAATGACGGGAGCGCTGTGAACGGGAATATCTGTAAGGCCACCAGGAACGGGTACTTCTGATGCGTCACATCGGATGGGTGACAGGGAGCATCTGGAAGAAGTATCCGACCATTCGGGAACGGACATCTCTTTTGCGTCATAGGATGGGTGACAGAGCATCGTGAAGGGGATTGTACCGTAAGTTTGGTAGGAAAGGACTAGGTGATGGGTATTCCTGATGCGTCACAAGGTGGGTGACGGGTGCATCAGAAAGGGGATATCCATAGTCGAGAGGAAATCCGAACTGGAAAAGAGGAATACGCGTAAAGACGCAAGTACAAGAATAAAGATGGGTTCTGAGAAGCTTTTCTTAAAAAGCGAAAAATTTTAACGAGTTTTCCAGGAAAAGCAAACGCTTTCCCGCGAGGAATCTATGTCTGCATTGCATTTGTGCATGTGGTTGCATCCAGGGACGCCTGGGAAGTGTTGTGAAAAGCATTGTTTTAAACTTATAAGGTTTTATTGAGTTTTTGGGCAGGTTCAGACCAATTTTAAAATATGCCGGCGGTCCACTTAATAAGTGGGCAGCCACTTAGAAAATAAAGCAACAAAACCAGCCAGTGAATTCTCTCTCCCTATTTCGGGTAGAACAGAAAAAAAAAATAAAAAATGGTCGCGATCTCTACACGAGCAGCTATTCGTGCCATGGTCAAGGAGCTATAAAAGCACCACATGCCCTCACTGAAAAGGAGTTGCCAAGGCCAGCAAGAGAAGACTCTTCCGCCAGAAGACGCGAGAGATCGCGAGACTACGAAGCACGGAAGTCGTTTTTCCCGCGAAAGAGCGACAGGTATCTATTGTGGATTCGCCGTACGAATTGTTGTCGCCTGTTTGCGTGTGTGTTTGCAAGTACTTCATCACGAAGGAGAAGCGAGAAGGCTTCGGCCTACGCTTTGGAATTCCAGAAATGGAATTCGGAAATTGTCTGCGGAGTCTCAACTCCGAGTACAGACGGAAAAAGGATTGAGAGCTGGTCTCTCGGATTTCCTTTACGGGAAGGAACGACCATCAAGTCAGAGAATTAGAACGGAGGGGTTTTCTCCGGTTCTTGTGCTTGTAAAAAGATTCTCCCTAATAAAGGATTCTCTTTAAGGGGGGGGACCAGCCCATCTTCTGGTCCCCAGTATTGTGTCGATCTTCTCTCTCTCTCTATCTATTTCTCTCTATATCCTCTTGCTTCAGTATTAAGTGATAAATTCTATTTATCCGAGTATATTTTATATTGTTATGCGCTCTCGTTTGTGACAGTGGTATCAGAGCATGGTCTCCTCTCTTTCTCTGTAAAGGAGGACGACTCTGGGAAGATACGGGAAGAAGCCATGACAAGCCAAGAGAGAAGTAAGCAGGCGGAAACATAAGTCCTGCAGGAAAAGCTCGCAAAGTTGGGAATTTTTTTTTTCTCTCTGCAAGAAGTCGACACAAGACTTGGGATTCTCTGAGAAGGCGACAAGAGCATGATGCTCAAGAACCTAGAGAATCCAAGGAGCGGAATGCTCAAGATCCTTTAGAATCCAGAAAATATCCATGAACGTCAATCCAGAACTATAGCCATGAAATCCCGTCATTCCGGGAAGGATATGAAGAAGGTCTTTAGACCTCAGAACACTCCTGTCAAGTTTGATACTTTTGACGGATGGGAAGATGTCCCAAAAGCTAACGCTTTCATTCGATAGTTTGAAGTTGCCTTTGCAAGCGGCAATTTCTGAAAAGCGTCGAAGGTGAGGCATATGACCAAACACCTCAAGGGGGATTGCAAGTACTTGGTGGTATACCAAAGCTTTGCAAGGAACTTACAACAAGACTTGGATTCAATTCAAGGCTGAATTTTCGGACAAATTTTTTTCCTCTATGCTTTGAAGAAGGCATTCAAGAAGATTGGGATTGGTTTGCCCAATAGGAACACGAGCGAGTCAAAGCAAGTAGTGGTTCACTCTTGCCAAGGTAGCTCCATTCTTGATCCTCTCTGAGGAAGGAAAGATGAACAAATTCAACAAAGGACTTTTGCGCGAATTTTGTAAATGCATCTGCAAGATACTTTGCAGCAGATGGTGGAGTCAGCAATACAAAGCTGAAAGTGTACACCTTAGTGTACATAGAAGACAATCCCCGCAGTGGGACGAGAACCATTGAACACAGAAACAACGAGTTTTTGTTACCTCTCCTCGAAGGATACATTGCTATCCGGAGAAAGTTTGGAGTAAGGGAATTCAATCTAACTCCTGAGTTTTTGACCCTCAAACTTTAAGTGAGAGGGTATGTCTTTGATCAAAGTTAAATCTTTGAGGAACTCATAAAATGCGTATTGCTTTTATGCACGAGATATGGTTGTGTCTAACCAGGACAATCACTCTCGAGTGTTTATGAGAGTAAGGTTGAGTCAGAACATTGTTTATACGATGAACTGCTTTGCTTAACCATCCGGAAGGTCCAACCGTCCATGATTGATCTGGTATCTGGTAGTTCTCCAACAAATTACCTACTATTGCGGGTAGGAAATTATGAAGGAACCATTCTGAGTTTTCAAGCAAAGAAAAGATTTCGTGAAGCTTGAGTACTCTTTAAGCCCACACCCCCTACCCGGTAAGGGAAGATATGGTAGTGCTTTTTGCACAAGTGAATGAACACTCTCTTTACGAGGGAAGGAACAAGCGACGACTACGGCCTGTGCTTGAGGAATCCAAGGATTAAAATCCTAGATTGTTTGATGAGCGGGTTTTGCTCTAAGATCGAGCCAAGTGATCATCAAGTTGAGCGTCTTCGCTCTAAGGATCTTACGAAGGGAAGGTAATTTCCCAGGTTCACCGAAACTTTAACACAGCTTAAGAATTTTGTACACTTTTGAGTACATGGATAACACACGAAGATGCAGACCTATGCTAAGGAACTGGACGGGAGTTTGTTATACTCTCTTGAGTGCCTTTTTGCGCCAAGGATATTTCGACACGAGAATCTCTATTTGAGATGTGTTCGTTAGAAGGAATTTGAGTTTCTCTACGGAGAAGAGGTTTTCTGATGGTCGTTGATCATTGAGTACGCTATGTGCTTTTACCATTACAGTAGCAACTTTTGGTTGCGGTATATGTTTCTCCATGAGCAGGTCAAGTAGTATTTACACGTTGCTAGAATAAATTCGAACTATTCTGCTCGTAAGAATATAATTCGCCAACCGTTTCAAAATGGTAAGAATTACATATGGGAGAATATCCCTGAGAATCAAAGAGGGTTCGCTCTATTGTGAACCGGGTTTGAACGGACGTTCAGAAAATGCTATGGCTAGAATCCTATCTGCCTGAGATTTTGCAAGGCGTCATTGATGCTTGCAAGGTGAATCATTTTTTATGATTCTGAAAGGAATAGATTGTAATGGGCGTCGGGAAAACACTGCTGCTGGTGGAAGGAAGTGCCGCCGTGCACAAGGAAATCTTCGGATTGGAACCGTCCGCCTAATAAAGGATTCTCTTTAAGGGGGGGGACCAGCCCATCTTTTGGTCCCCAGTACTGTGTCGATCTCTTTAAAGGATTCTCTTTAAGGGGGGGGACCAGCCCATCTTTTGGTCCCCAGTACTGTGTCGATCTTCTCTCTCTCTCTATATCCTCTGGCTTCAGTATTAAGTGATAAATTCTATTTATCTGAGTATATTTTATATTGTTATGCCCCGTTTGTGACAATATTCAACGACTTCCTCATTACTCCCGCATAACCTAAAAAGGTATGGGCCAGGAGATATAGAGGCCTTTTACAACCAAACGGCCCCCAGGCTGCAGCTTGCGTCGTTTGGAGGTGTTGAGAGTACCCACTGCTCATACTTCTTAATACTCCTCCCGCATAACCATCCAAGTCCGGGCCATGAGTCAAAAACAACACTTTTCAATCATCATTTCTTACTACTCACCCGGGAGTAAAAATCACCAATCATTGAAACCGGTATTAAAACCAGAGTCAAACATTTCAAATCGGCACCAAAACAAGTTCAAAACAGATACCATCCATTTCAAACAAATTTCAAACAAATTTTCCAACAATACTTTCTAGCTATAAAGAAAAACAAGTAGAGAGAGTTTATTCGAGGTTTTGTCGAACTTTGAGAACAACTGGCTTGTCCTTCTGCATCATGGTGATGGTTCGGTTCCGAACCTGGAGAGTCTCATCATTCTTGTCGTGCCAAGGCATGCCCAAGAGAACGTCGCAATTGCCCAACATCATGATGTGGAAATCAGCTTTTCCATGATAACCTTGAATAGTCACTGGAACAACACCAATGAGCGGTACCACTTTCTGAGTTTGCCCTGTGGCTAGCTCAGCTTCAATTTCTCTACCCTCTGCATCATAATCAAAGTGCATCTGCTTTAAGAATTCTGGATGGATGAAGTCTTCTGTAGCTCCGGGGGTCAAAGAAAATAAGGGCTTTGAAGCCATTGACTTTGCCATATGCTCGACACAATTCATTTGTACTCTCAAGGCGTATGCCATAAATATTAGGAACTAGTCCAATAGCGGGTCTAGCTCTTTTAGCAGGAGGTGGCGCTGGGGTTCTGTCGACCGTTGGTGCGGGCGTTGGCTCCTCTGGTCTATCAGTTTGTTTGGGACAATTAGAATGATTATGCCTTGTTTGAAAGCATCCAAAGCATCGGCCTTCTTGTAGTAAGGTGTCTCGTTGTTGAGGCGTCAAACGAGGCCTTTGCGGTTGATTTTCGCGAGACTCGAGAATTTGTTCGTTGTTGCCGAGAGTTGTGGTTAGTGGCTGGAGATTCTTCTGTAGTAAACTCTAGCTTTTCTTTCATCAGTTTGTAGCCGACCGCGGCATGATCCATAAGTTCTTGCATGGTAGAGACTTGCTTGGATAGACAATATTTCTGCAATGGTGATGGTAGTCCGATGGTGTATCGCTCGCATTGGGCCTCCAAGGGAACAGATCTAAAGAAGGACACCGGAAGGTACACGTCGAGAAACCTTGGTTATATTCGTCCATGGTTTTGGTGGCAAGCATTTTCAAAGTTGCCCCACTTTGCCAAAATCCGGACTTCAAACATAGAAGTCATGTAACTACATGCAAAAACTATCTTGAAAGCTTTCCAGGTCCTTGGAGCATGCGGTTGTGTCACGATTGAACTCCACCATTGCATAGCATTATCTTTAAGAAATCCCGTTGCTCGAGAAATCTTGGATTCTTCTATATAGTTTCCTAAAGCATAGATGTTGTCGAATTGCTGTAGGAAGTGCAATGCTTTCTTGCGATCTTTCACCCCGGAAAAAGTGAAAAATTTGACTGTCGTGCCGCCATCTTTGAAATCTTTGGGTTGGTTAGGCGCATATCCCGGGTATGGATAATAAGGGTATCCATATGGGCTCCAACCATTGCAGCCTGGTGGCGGTGGAGGTAGGAGCAATGGTGGTGGCAAAGGCGGTTGCATTGGATTAGGGTCAGATGGCTGCACCATATTCGTGAAAACTCCCCCGATCGGAAAGACGGTTGAGAAGGTTGCCAGTTGGAAGCTCTTGTACTTTCTGATGCCGGAGGAGGAGGTACCACCTGGGGCATCAGAACGGGTAACATGTAGTTCAAAAATTGTTGAAAACTTTGCAGCATCGGAAGATTCTGCTTAGGATGCCTCAAAAGAATGTTGTGGAGTTCATTGAGTAGAAACTGCAAATATTCTGTTGAATTCATGTCTTGGGTTCTTTATGGCTTATGTCCTGTAAGACAGAGCGATGAAGACGAGAGCGTGCCTGATGTGCGATGAAGTAAGGGTGGGAGTAGCTAATAAGTCCGGGGTCGGGACCCAAAGATACTTCAAGTAAAATTCCAATAGCTCTGTCTGCTCTTTTGCAGGACCGGTATGCTTTCAGAAAAGCACACGCGTGATGCTCTGATACCACTGTCACAAGACGGGCACCACGTGCCAATAGAAAAGAACAGACTGAACAGACATTTAACACTTCAATAACAACTGAACTGAGAGAGAGAGAGACGACACGCGACACGGAGTGGCGGAATTCCACCCCAGAGAGTATTGGCCCCAAACCTTGGGGCCCCTTTCAGTATTTCTTTATATTGCATCAACTCAGTACAAGCCGGTACTCTAGACTCTGCACCTTCTCCAGGAAGCATGCCAAAGAATGAGCCCTAGTCTCATATTTAAAGGCCCTAGGCCCCAAAAGCAGTTTTCCATGAAAAGCCTTTTAACTCAAAAGCTCCTAGTCCAAAAGCAATGCCAAAAAGCTGCCAACGTAATTTACGAAAATCCGTATAGCCTGCCAGGTCATCCGGCATCGCAATTTTTCGAAATGTGCCACGTCATTAGCAGCTACGTAATTTCTTGTGTGTGTGTGGGTCTTGCTTTATTTCCTTTTATGTCACTTGGGGCCCCATCGGACAGGGTCCCCATTAGTTGGTAGGACTTCTTCTTCTGCTGCTACTTGTTCTTCTTAGGGTGTAGGCCCCTCTGCCGGCATCTGTAAGTTGGCTCCATTCTTTAGGCTTTGACACGTCAGTAGTTTGTGACAATGGTGAGACCAAGTCGATGAAGAAGCTACCATGGACACTCCAACAACATGTCACGTGCGCACTTCACTTGCGCTACGTGGGCATGCTTCTTAGAGCACAAAACATTGGCGTGGGGAAGAGGGGGCGATCAACCCCCTGACTACCAGAGCATAAGACATGTCAATACAACGTATGATCTATATGAAATGGGTACCCCCTGGCCCCATATATAGGAGTGCCCAAGGTGGGTGCCCAGCTCAAGTGGGCGGCTGGCCCCAAACTCGGGCGGCCGGACAAGGTACAACCTAGACTATGGATAATTGGTGGCCAGCCCGGAGATGCTAGCCGTACAAGGAAGTGCCCTAGACCCGTGTGATGCAGCAGAGTGGTGTAAATCTAACACCCCCTCTCAGCACCTGATGCTGAACAAACCGCATGAAGCCGAAGATGTGAGGCAAATGATGGAGATGTTTGCTGCAATGTCCACTGAAAGACAATACTCCGGCGAACGCCGCGAGTGTAGTAGCAGTCTGGGGTGTCGCAACCTCCGAGAGATCTCCATGGTAAAGTGCTGTCACGAGGAGTGTAGCAAACTGCTGTACTCCGCTGATGCAGTGTGAAGGTACTGCATGAAGGTCCCGAATTGAGTGTGAAAACAACTCCTTGTTGTAAAAGAAGTGCCAATAGACCTGCAAGGGTCTTGCCCAATAGGATCTGTGGTGTCTGTAGTCAAATTGTCTGCAGAAAATGGATAAGCCCAGGAACTGTCATGAGAATGATCGGAAGCTTGTCAGTGCATGAACCTGTAACCCATTATGGCCAAGTGGCTAAGCTGTGTAAAACTCCAAGAAGGCTAGATGTAGAAATCTGTGTCGTAAACGTCCTCGGAATCAAGGAAAGCCAGACTAAACAGTCTGCATTGTAGAAACTACGGTAAGCTGCAGCAGTCGCAGATAGACCGCACGGACCACCATTGGATGGTGTCCTGTTAGTAGGTAGGGTAATCCAAGATGAGGGGAAAGCCAGAATCAAGAGTCTGCACTGTGAAGATCCTCTGAGAAGAGGTGTAGTCAGACCAAGCTGTCTGCACCGTAATCATCGTGTATGAAGTAGGGAAGCCAAACTGAGCAATCTGCGCTGTGAAGTGAAGTGGCCAGACCAAGATGTCTGCGCCGTCTTGCCTGTATCTCTTGCCTCCAATCCTCCGGTGTCAAACCAAAACAAAATCCGCGCCACCAACGCCACCAAACCGCATCTCGATGTGGCTCTCAATGTGAATGAGCTGGGAGCGGCCTACTGCCCAGGTCGGGGGATAAGTCTGCGGTAAGGTTACCGAGGGTGAGTGTAAGCAACTCTGAAGGTAGCAATCCAAATGATCAGGAGTGTAGAAGAGCAACTGCACTACCATCCAAGCCAAGCTCCGGGTGACTCCGGATGTAGTTGTGGGATGCCTGATCTCCCGCATCTTGCGGGTAAACTCTCCAAGAGAGTCCAAAGCACTGAAGTTCCACTCCAGTTTGTAGATCCAAGCAATGAACCTGTCCAAGAAGAGATCCAACATCCTCTCTTCAACTCCATGTAGATGCTCCTGTGTAAGCAAGTGATCTGACGTGTCGAGGTCAAGTGGTAAGTGTGCTTACCAAAGATGGTGGTTTCTTCTCTGGGAATGTCAGAATCCCATATGCCATGAGCATGGCCATATCTCGTGTGAACTCCTCTGATGAGTGCATAGGTTTGTCCATAACAAACCACAAGTCACCACCCCTTCTGGAGTGCGCAACCGCCGAATGATGGCTGGAATGAATGGATCTCCCAAGGATCGTACGCCTGTGGATGATCAAGCTCATATCGAAACTACCATGTAGTGCAGCAGTCACTGAGAGACCGCATGGACCACCATCGGATGGTGTCCTGGCAGGAGGTAGCAACGTTATCTGTGAAAAACACAAGCCAAGAGGCTGCTGTCCACCAAAAACGCAACTACGAGGTGATGAAAACGCTGCTGTCCAGCGATTTTCAGCGTGCTCGTACGCTCCGGGCGGGGTGTGGAGCGATGCAGAGGCTGTAGGGAGGGTGGGGAATCAATGTCACAGCCCCTGGTGGGCTGAAAGCAGAGAAAAAACAGCAGGTGTTTATGGCTGAAAACTGTAGTAGAATCAGAGGAATCTTGACGGCAACGCACCGGATGCGAAGCCGTTTGGGAAAGAAAGATCCATGTGGGCCAAGCTGAGCACTGCCCCCCTCTGCTGAAAACGCTGCTGATTGCCCAAAACGCCAGATCTGGCCAAAAACGCAGGTAGAGGGAGGGTGTTCCGGCGACGAAATTGCCCAACAGAGGTAGCGCTGGTAGCCAGAAGCAAAAACGCTGGCCTGATCTGCAAAAATGCAGGTGGAGGAGGTGAATCTCCGCGATAAAAACTCTCCAGATTTCATTGCTTGCCTGGCTTTTTGCAAAACGCTGGCAGATTTGTGCTCCATTTGCAGAAACGCTGGCTGATGTGATCCCTTGGAAGAAGTACCCTGATGCGGGTGATGCGCCTTGACCATGGAGAACCTGAAGCTCTGATACCATGTGAGAGTGCGCGTGTGTGGAAGAGAGAGAGAGAGAGAGAGAGAGAGAGAGAGAGAGAGAGAGAGAGAGAGATGAAATGAAATGAAATGTTAAATTAACGTCTTCAAAAGGCCAAAATGACCTATGAGACCAAAAAGTTACAACTGGTGAATCTGATAACATGTCTGAGTACGGAAGTTACAAAGTTACAAAGAACTAACACTAAGACACTAAGACACTAAGGAGAAAGGAAATAGGGGGGTGGGGGGGTTTGTGGGTTCAGATGAAATCTCTCATCGGTCGCTGTCTGATCTCATCGACCTCCTCCATGGTGAGTACTCTGGTTGGGCGTCTTGCATGTTGAGCTAGAGTAATCTGTATCTTCTGTTGCAGGCTTCGTTGGTAGTGGGAGACCCCCCGAGGTCGTGGCCGTCTGGATTTGCCAAGCTCTGTGGCTCGATCAAGCAGTGTACCTCTAGTATGAGTAGGCTCTGAGATCTGCTGTACTGACTGCTCCGTTGGCTCTCCTCTGGCTGGTATATAGAAATCTGTGATTCGTCTCTGAGACTGTCTTTCTTCTGATGTCCTCAGCAAGCTCTCCCTAAGTCTGCGCAGCTCTAGTAGGAACAATCCGAGACACCTCCGATCCTTGTATCTCATGACTCTAGAAAAAGGTCCGAACCCTTCTCTGAACATGCAGTGGAAGTGGCCGCATATCTCATAGTATGCCGGGCAATGACATGTGTAGTGCATCTCTGTCTCTGGCTCTAAGTTACATAGGTGACATATCCTAGCTCTTGCCGGCACCCCTCGAAATCGGCCCGTCTCGATTTGGAGTTGATGTGAGGATGTGCGTATCTGTCCAATAGGGCATCTTATCCCATGAGATAAGTGTGTGTCCATGTATGCCATCCTCCGTGAGTTGGAGAAGTTGCTCTCTGTAGAAGGCCATCTTCGTGCCTAACTCCTGTGTCGGCTGTATCCATGTGCTCCTGGTATTTAGCTGAATCAGATCCTGACGTATGAGTCTGGTGATCTTTGTCTGTGTGAGAGACAGGGAGGGTGCATCCAGGGAGTATTGAAGCGGAGGTAATCTATCCATGTTGAGACCATGCGACTGAAACCTTGCTCTCATCTGTCCATACCAACATGCTGTATCGCCTTGTAGAGCTAGTTGTCGAGATGAATCCAGGGCAAGCCGATCGTATCTGTCCCTGGGGAGATCCCATAGACCGTGCATAAAGGAAACTGATCTCGTCAATGCCTCCCCACGAGGGGGGGGGGGGCGGCTCGGATAATCTCATGTGGTATTGAGGCCTTAGCCCGAATCATCGGAGCGATCATAGAGACTAGAGGCCTCTCCATACATCTCCATCCATCTATGTTGCCAGATCTCCCATGGTGGCCTACTGAGGGTCCCCATACTTGAACTCCATAGAGCATAGCTGGAGTCACTAGAGTGTCAAAAAGCCAAAGCTTTGTTCGCGGTTCCTGAAACTGAACCTACGAACACATCCTCTCCAGTCCTCCCAAAGCTGCATATGCTCTCGTTAGTCTAGTCTCTGATGCTCTCCTTAGTGAAAACACCGGTCCACCGAAGACTACCCCAAGATAAGTATATGCATCTGTGTACTCCACAGTCTCCTGGCCATACATAAATGTGGGTGCCGACCTCTTGACCCACTGTGGTGTGGTGTTGAACACCATAACCTTGGTTTTCCGAGATTGACAGACAATCCACTGTCACGAGCAAATGTATGTAGAGCATCCAAATGACGCTGCATCCCCTCTGGAGAGTCAGAAATCAGCACAATATGATTAGCATATAGTAACAACGGAATCCATGTCCCTGCTAGCTGAGCCCCCCTGTCCCCCTGACGCTCTACATAGTCCGAAAACTCATCCACATATATCCCAAAAAGAGTCGGGGATAGGGGGCAGCCCTGCTTTACTCCGATAGTGGAGAGGACCATGTCCGACATTCCCTCAGTGGTGTGTACCCGCCCCATCACTGTCCTGTATAGAGCCAGAATCCCCCAAATCAGCTCTATAGGCACACCCATGTCTTGTAATCTGCGTATAAGTCTGGCTCTCGGCACTGTGTCGAAAGCTTTGCGGAAATCCACAAAGCTACAATAGATCCTCTTGCCATGGTGTCTACCCTCCTCAATAATAGCGTTGAGTGTCAGAATCTGGTCAAGAGTGGAGAAACCTCTCCTGAAACCTGCTTGCCCTGGTGCTCTTATGCCTCTCGCTCTGCCCATCTACTCAGCTTCTGTTCAAGAATGGATGCATACAGCCTAGCTAATGTGTGACCAACCATGATGGTGCGATAATTCCCGGGAATCATGGGATCTCCTGACTTGAAAATAGGCACAATCGTGGACATACTCCAAGTCTCAGGGAAGCCTTCATACATGGCTCGATTAAACATCATAGCCAGGAGCTCTGCGAGCATATCTTTGGCATGGATGAAGTGGTATGCTACCAGACCATCATGATCATGTGCTCTCCTTGTCTTCATCCTGTCAATAGCTTTCCTTACCCTCTCGACAGTAAAGAAAAGAACATGTCTCCGGGCATGTCTCTATTGGGTCCGACAGAGGTGGTTGTTTGATGCTGTGTAGAGAGATGTAGCATATTCCCCATGTCTCAGTGGAGGTGACCGTTGGTGGTGGTGAATGTTCGTTGAATAGCCTCCATGCTTCGCTTGAGTCCTGACTTATAATAACTGATACAAATCTTGCTCTAGCTGGGATAAATAAGCCCTTTTCTTTCGTCGCACTAGGCGGTGAAAGATAATCCGTGACTGTCTATACATTCGTGCTCATCCATGAGAGAAACGTGCTCAACATACAATATGTCATGCTAGGAAAAGGGATCACATAAAGATGCTGACTAAAATACAGGAAACGATCACGAATGGAACACTCGAACAATGCGTGCGTATCAATCATGCGAACACATAATACTTCCTGTGAGGGTGCGTTAGACCTAGGCTCGAGAGCCAAGCTCGGTTCTTCCTGAATGATCGAATCGTCCTGTGGGGGTTCTTTGGACTCGACTCGAAAGCCAAGATCGGTTCTTTGTGATTGATCGAATCTACAATGAGGTTAGCTTTGCTAGAAAAAGCATCCACTAACACATTCCTTGTGAACAATCACGTCATCTTCATGCAACTCATCATGCTTTGTGAAAAATCACATCTTGATCTTGCAAATCATCATGCTTGTCTTTATCATCCAAACCATCATGCAAATCATTATCATTCAAATCATCATCATGCTTCACACAATCATGCAAAATCCTGTGTATCATGCTTTGGAGAAGAAGAGACTAAGAGAGTCTCCTTTTCCGATCCTGTTGCATCTGTGCTTGTATTCGAGAAAAGAGTCGCAACATCTCTTGCCTTATTGCTTTGTTCTCGCGATCTATGGTTGCCATTCTTTCTGTGTAGTTACGCTCTATCGCTGCCATTCTTTCTTTGTGTTCACGCTCTATTTCTGCTTTTCTTTCTTGGTCCAACTCCTCCATAGGAGTTAGCTCAATCCTTGTCGTAGATGGGAAAGGGGGAGGGTCGGAAAAACCTCCCGGTGGGGAAAATTCTTCTTCGCCTCTCTCATGCTCATCACCTCCAAGCGAAGCATCCATTCCGCTTCGAGTGATGATCATTCTGAAGTCGTGGGTTCTTGTGGTCTTGGGTTCTTAAGTTCACGAGGAACTTGGGTTCTTGGGGGTCTTGAAGTTCTTGAGGTTTTCTTTCGCTTGCAAATCGCGTTTGAGAAGGATCTTCTCTTCACCGGAGTTCTACTCCTTTTTGCGGGCGCACCCCTTGGCGGCCTTGCACTCACACCAAGGTTGCTTTTTCCCACCTCACGTCGATTGGCCGGCCGCTAAGTGCACGGTCCGCTCTCAATGAGTGAAAAGAGACACAAGGGAGGCTGGACAAACCTTCTTTCTTGGGATTCCTGTCACTCTTCAACAAAACACGATTAGGAATCGACACGCCCAAGCGAACTTGGGTTCGTGCGACCTCCACAAGCAAAAAAAAATTCTTGTGGTTCTTTCCTTGAGTGATACAGAACACTGCCAAAGCTCTGATACCAATGTTAGGTGCAACGGAATGATTGTTTGCGCTTTGTCAAGATGAGTGCTCCGAACTGTGCTCAAGGTTCCTTTTAGTTCTTATGGAAGGGAGAGCCTTCCGTCTTTATGGAGAGTGCTATGATCACGAACAAAGTGAATGGACACTGTGCGTGCAAGTGCATGAGACGTTGTAAAACCTTCCTCCGAAGGCCCCACTCTCGTCGGCGAGAGTGGTCTACTTTTGATTGCACAAAGTGGTACAATGCGTATGCAATGGACTGATGCAATTTGGGACTATGCCGATGACGACGACGGTGATGACGACGACCTTAGGGCTGAAATCTGTGGTCTTCTATCTGCTGAATTTTGGGACTGTTTCGGTGGCTGAAAATGACTGTTTTGGCTGCGTTTTCGAGGGTTGAAAATGAGGGTCTTTTGCAATCTTCAAGGGCTGAATCTGCTACTGTGTCTAATGCTGAAAACGCTGCTGTTCTGATGCTAATTGGCTGAAAATACAAAAACGCTGGGCTGCCTCTGCTGCGGATTGGCTGAAAACCAAAAATGCTACTGTCCTTGCTGTCGTTAGTGAATTTCTGATGGTTTTGGAGTGTTGGCGATGATGCACAGATGAAAACGCTAGGGCTCTGTGTTGATGGCGACACATGCAATGCTGTACGCCGGATCTTGGGGAAGGACTGCTGGGAAACCAAAACGCTAGCCACAGGGGGAGGTAGCGCCAGGTTGGGGGTGTTCTATGGGTTCTGTTGAGAAGTTGCCTGTTGAACGGGCAACTCTTGCTGCCTCTTCTGCCATTTAGTGCTAACTTGGGTTTGCTTATATATTAACTTAGCAAAATTGCCCTACTACTTTTGTTGGGAAGTCACTTAAAAATAATAAGTGAAAAATACCAAAAATAGGGAAAATAGGCTAAATGCACTGGAAAATTCCCCTTACTGAATCTGATGGACTCTGAAGGGAATATGATGATCATGCTATATGCAACCAAAGGATATGCATCTAATCTAAGTGACTGGGCATGCACGGTCTACGGATAGACTCACAAAAGTGCCAGATCACTGCTAATCTAGACTTGACTGGACTAATTGAACCCTGATCATGCTGTAGCTTGTCCATGGACACATAGGGTTGGATGTGTCACGTGACAATGAGACCTGGCTGGGCCATAACATAATTCACTATGCTGGCACCATGTCGGTGTGGAAAGCAAGTAAAACCTCCAGCTGTGGAAAATCTTTGTAGGCCATTCAAAATGGCCAATCTATGTGCGGTTCCCATATCTATCACGTATCTGCCATATTCCGTGTATTCCTCATCTTGTGATAATCTGGATAGACCCATCTCTGTAACGTCAGCTCCCTAAGCATTTCCTCCGAAGTATCATAAAATATTGTCTGGTGGTGGTCAGTCCTAGCATTGAAATCCCCTAGTATGATAATGTCACCATCCTTAGAAAACTCCATATGTCATTATCCAAAATAGCAAAGGGGGATTGTCCCTAGGTGATGCATATACTGCGTACTAGGAGGAAAGTAACAGTTAGCAATGTAGAGGTATCTGCCCGTCCCTGCCCTGAGCCTCACCCACATGTACCTAGCATGCTCATCCTTGCGTGCTATACATATCAATGGCTGCAACTCCTCCCTGAATAGAACTGCCACTCCCCTGAGCCTTGTCGTCGATGCTCCGATTTGGTCTCGTCTATAGGCTGGCTCCCACCTATATCCGCTCACCTGTGGCATGGATTGCCGAGGGGCTTGATGCGTCTCAAAGTAGAAGATGATGTCTCTCCTGTGAAGCTATCCTCAAAGGCCCCTACATCAAGACGAAATGGCCATTACAATTCCAGGTTGCCATCTTTGGTGTGGTCCCATAGGTCTCGCACCGTCATGCGGGACGTCGCTCCAATATCACCACCTTTCCATCTCTGTAAAAAGCAATTTTCCCCTTTTCCTTGCTGCTCTAATTTCCGGCATTACTTCTTGCATATGAGCAATTTGCGAGAGGGTGAGGTCATCTCCAAGAAAGATGGCAGTTTCTTTAGAGTCGGTCTCTTCTTGAGGAGTTTTGTGATGACATCTACCCACGAGGTGTCATTTCTTTTTGTTGCTCCCCACCTTCTTTGATGGCCCGCACTTGTTCCTTAATCGTGTTAAGCTCTTCAATTACTGAGGGTTGAAGCTCTTCCTCTTCGAGGACATTCTGCGATCGCACCTCTTCAAGCTCTTTCTTGAGTAGTGCGATTTCCTCATCTTGGGCCTTCACGCGATCCTCGAGCGTATGTATTGTGCTTTCCTGTGCTGCTAGACTGAGAAGAGCCTCCTCCAAGGCTCTCATTTAAAGGCCACTGACCAAAAAGCATCTGATACAAAAAGTTGGGACTCTTCCAAAAGCAACTGCTTAGTTTAGCACCAAAAAGCATCTTAGAACTCACGGCCAAAGTGCCACTCATCATCCCTAAAGACATGCCATGATTTCAGGAATTCCCGTACAGGCTGCCACGTTTCACTCACAGGGCACCAAGTCATCACAGCAATACCTTCTCTCTTCCTCCCTTGGTTTGGGGTTGCCACGTCATCACTTTTGTAACATGCTGCAGAGGTCTTTTTTTGTTGACATCTGAATTAGTAAGATTTCAGATGGATCAAAAAGTATTTCTTGCTCATTTGATTGTGTTTGTTGCCATAGTTGAACCACTTTGTGGTAACCTTTACTGATATACCAAGATTATTGCATTGTTATGTCACTCTCTCAGGTCGTTTCAGTCAATTAAAAAATCGACAACTCTCTTTACATATGAAATCACCCACCTTGAATATAATTTTCTTTGTTAAGGAGTGATTTGGCTGTACAGAGGTTATATCGCTATCAAAATGCAAGTGCTTCCCTTGTGTGTTCGTTGGGCTCCGCCTCAGGATTGTCTACAACAAGTACAGCAAAATGAAGGTCGTTTGACTTCTGCATCGGCCATTGCTGCAGCTATCAATTCAGTGTCACCTTCAAGCATAAAATTTTTACAGAGATTAGAAAAATAAGCCAGAGGAGTGTTTTCAGGTCCAAGTACTGACTTTCTAGAGCTGTGCCAGCAGCAGCTTGCAATTTGTGACAGTCTATTCGGACATAGGCAAAACTCACGGTAATACACCAAGTCATGACCTCTTTTGTAGAATTGTACTGTGAAATTTAATTTTAGGGTAGCACTAGGCGTCACTGAATTTTCTACTTTTTTACAATGCAATTTGATTTTGCCTGCAGATTTATATACGACAGTTGAGAGCTATGGAACACCAGATTTGCAGCTTAGGCGGGTGGTTGCTCACCCCGAGTGGACCATAGGAGAAGAGAATGAAAGTCTAGTGATTGTTGGTAATTATGGGACAGCTAATGTTCTGCGCTCAGCGGAGTCAGCATTGGTAGCAAAAGAAGTGGGTAGAAATTAGTGTTTTCTTTCTAGAAAGAAAGTATTGTTTCCCCAACATACTCATGAAAATTCGAATGCAGGTTGTAGAGCTGCCAGACTTCAATGCTCTTGTTCTCCAATGGTGAAAGAGTTTTGTTTTTTTGGTTGGAGTTCTTGTTGTCGAATGGGTGGCTCCAGAAGTTGAGTCAGTTCTTAAGGGCAACAAATTGAGAGCAACAACACCAGAATGGCCTCCACATAAAGGAGAGCAGGAGCTGAGGAGAGAAAAGGCGACACTCCTGCTCCCTTGTATTTTACTTCAGAACAAAAATTTGAAGGAACAAAGATAGCTCAGGCTTTAGCAATCGCTTGGTGTCATGGATCAGGTTTTCTTCTTTTGATAGGTTGTTCTTTAGGTCTCAGTTTTACCGGATATGTATGCTGTTAAGGTTATCTAGGATGTTTGCCACTTGAAGTGTATAACATTCCCTTTGCAAAAGCGGCATTGAGTTTTTTGGTAAGATGAGATGAGCTGAAAAACACCATTTGTTGTAGAGGGAGAGGACAAAACAACATTTATCTAGACAATCAGAACATTGCAAATAATGAAGTTGATCCAGACAACAAAGGAGAAAATCTTTATGTTGTAGGAGCAATCAGAAGAGACATCAAAGCGTTCCAAAATCTTTGGTTGTATATTGGAAGAGTGTCCAAGGGATACATTGTGAGGCCAGAATAGGTTGCAATTATGTCTACTTCAAAGGTCTCATCAAGGAAGCTTGGGTAGAAAGCGAGTTTTATGTCATGCCAGGTTTTTGGACTGTCAGGTTTCTTGGTTAGGGCAGCCCACCATGTCAAGACACTATCTTTAAGAAAAGAGATGACTCGTAGAAACTAGGATTCTTCTATAAAATTTATGTTACTGAACAATTCATCGAATTGCTGTAGGAACTTGAGAGCGTTGTGAGAATCTTGGATGCCCGAGAAGGTGAAAATTTAATTGTAGCACCACTATCCTTAAGGGTTTTGGACCAGAATCTACCACGGAGGTCCTGAGTAATACTCATAATGGGGATGGTGTTGAATAAGGGTGTGGTAGGTGGTGGTGGGACATAGGGTGGAAGTGCAAGAGGCAATGGTAGTGGTGCTTTGGAAGCTACATGTAGTCATTTTCCTAAAGCCATGCCTCCCAGAAAATAAAGAGGCATCTCTAGATGTCACGTACACATCTAACCCTATATGCATGTGGACAAGCTACTTCAGGTCAAGGGTTTAGGTCAAGCTTAGGAATGTTCTGGCACCTTTGTGCGGTGTGTGCAGGCCGTGCATGTCCAGGCACTAGAGTAGTTGCATATCTCTGGTTGCACACAACATGATCATCAGCATTACAGTCAGTAGCCTCATGAGCATTTTATGCACAGAACCATTTTCCCTTTAGTCCATTTTTCACTTATTATTAATAAGTGACTTTGTTGGGAAACTGGGTAGGGAAATTTGCAAGCTCTATAAAGAAACCTAGCGCTAACACTTTCTGGCAGAAGAGGCAGAAGAAGTAGCTCACTTGCAGTGCACCTTCAGCAAGCCCGCAGAACTTAGCGTTTTTCAGCCCTCAAGACCAAATGCGTTTGTGGAGTTCTAGATCAGCCAGTTTTTCAGACTACAGCAACTAGTTTCAGGATTGCAGATTGCAGTAGCCATAGTGTTTTTGC
>NW_028221676.1:0-51139 GCF_014529385.1 Adiantum capillus-veneris
AAACAATATGACAAAACGCTGACCCTTCACATGACCATAACACTTAATGAGAGACTCAATAATGGGAGGATCATGAGAGATTTGGGTCACACTCGTGTTCTCATTTATTGCATTGACAGAAGAAGTGGGTTTTGTGGGTTCTTTAGATTCATTAGATTTAAGCTTAGGACATGTTCTTTTTATGTGACCCTTGATGTGACAATGAAAACAACGACCTTCCTTAGAATAAATGCTTTGTTCTTTCGACATGAGGTATCCTCCTAAAATTCCTTGTTCTGTCTTTTCATCTGGAGTGAGCTTAGGTTTAGCAATTGTGTTAGCTTTACCCTTAGGTTCATTTGGAGAGTTCTTTTTTGAGAGACTATTGGAAGATTGGTTAGAAGAGTTACCGTTCTTACCATTTTGAGGGTTCTAAGAAGTCTAAGAGGTACTTGTGGAAGTCTTGTTTTCCTTAGGCTTTTCCTTGTTGTGCTTCATCTCCTCTGCAAGAGCAATCCTACCATCTTGTTGAATCGATTGGGTCGAGGACTTCGACATCAAACCTGATATAGTCGTCCAACCCGAAAATGAAAGCCTCTTTGTGTTCATCATCCGATTTGCGTAGTTGGGTGCCAAGCTACAAAACACGATTAGAGAAAAACATAACTGGCATACCATTTTGCTTAAGACTGCGCCAATCGTCTTTCAACCGTTCTAGGTACTGAGGGGGCATAAATCGCGCCTTGAGCTTGTCTTGGAAGCCGGCCCAATTAAAGGAAAGGGCGTGCCATTCTCGGCTTCCTCTAGGTGCGCAATTAACTACGCTTCTTGCCATGCGTGGTACCAATTAATGGAATCACCGGCAAGGTATATAGCTGCCGTCAAAACCTTGTTATTTTCTGTCTTCTTAGTTGTCACAAAATAAGCATTAAATTGATGCAACCAAGAATGAATAATTGTAGCATCCATCTTACCATCATACTTACTGAATGAGATCTTCTCTGTGACGGGGTTGTTTGATGAACGACTCTGTGACGGGGTTGTTGGACTTCGAAGTGAGAACCTGTCGGACCAATTCTTGCATGTGTAGTTCTCTCTATGCATCATGCTCTGCCTGTCTTTCTTCGGCTGCCAAGCGCGCTTGCTCACGCTCGCGCTCCATGGCTTCCTATCATTCTTCTTTTCTTTCTAGATGTGCTATCGCAACGCGATTCGCTTCTTGTTGTTGTGTCATCATGTCCATCATCGACTTGACCAAATCCTTCATAGGATTTGGTGCAAACCGTGGTGTAGATGGGGAAGGCAGAGGGTCAGAAAAACCTCCTAGTGGGGAAAATTCTTCTTCACCACTTCCATGCTCATCACCTCCATGCGAAGTATCAATTCCGCTTCAGGTAATGACCATACACTGAAGTCTTGGGTTCTTAAGTTCACGAGGAACTTGGGTTCTTGTGGGTCTTGGGTTCTTTGGTTCTTGAGTTCTTAAGGTTCTTGAGGGTCTTGAGGTTCTGCTTTCGCTCACAATCTGTGTTAGAAAAGGATCTTCTCTTCACCCGAGTTCTGTTCTTTTCCACGGACGCACCCCTTTGCGGCCTTGCGCTCACACCAAGGTTGCTTTTTCCCACAACACGTCGATTGGCCGGCCGCTAAGTGCACGGTCCGCTCTCAACGAGTGAAAAGAGGCACAAGGGGAGGCTGGACAAGCCCTTCTTTCTTGGGTTTCTTGTCACTCTTCCAAAAAACGACTAGGAATTGACACGCCCAACAGGACTTGGGTTACGTGAGACCGCAACAAGCTATAAAAAACATTTGTGGTTCTTGTGGTTCTTTCCTTGAGTGATACAGAACATTGCCAAATCTCTAATACCAATGTAAGGTGCAGCGGATCGTGAATATTGAACTTTGTTCAAGATGAGTGATCCGAACTGTGCTCAAGGTTCATTTACTTACAGAAGAGAGAGCCTTCTGTTCCTTTAGTGAGAGAGTGCAATGGCCACAAAAAAAGTGGTGAACACTCAATGAAGGTGCTGAGACTAAGAGATAGAGAGAGAAGAATACGACACCAGTATGTTGTCAAACCCTCCTCCCAAGGCCCCACTCTCTACGGCGAGAGTAGTCTACGATTGATTGCAACAAATATCTACAATGCTTGGACTTGTCGATGATGATGAGGACGACGACGAGACGGGCTGAAATCTGCAAATCTTTATCTATTGAATTTCTGACTCTATGTCTATGACGATGTCGATGGCGACGATGCGACGATGACGCGCTGAAAACGCAAATGCTGAAATCTGCGTTTTGCGGGTTGAATCTGCAAACGTTGGATATGACCGTGCAGCGAGGATCTGCTACGGGAAGGTGAGATCTGTGAGGTTTGGGGCTTCTACTACGATGTCTGACTAGTGAAAACTGAAAACGTTGGTGCTTACTTAGGTTCCGTCGTGATGAATCTGCAAAATGCTAAGGGGTCATGATGATGCAAAAACGCTAGGCCTGAAAATTCTCCTGCTACTGCCGGTTGTCTTCCAAATGCAAAACTCTAGGCTTCTTGATTTGTCTTGCTGCTACCGAGGCTGATTTGGTGTGCAAAAACGCCAGGCTGCCTGTGGATGAAAATGCTAGGTCCTTGCTGATGCAAAAATGCTAGCTCTGCTGATGTGGGGGGTCTTGCTGAGAAGGTACCTATTGAACTTTGGTTCCTGGTGCCTCTTCTGCCAGATTGTACTAGCGCTAGTTTGCTTATGTACTTGCTTGCTAAAATTTCCCTACCTAGTTTCCAACAAAAGTCCAACCTAGACTGACTCAATTGGATTGAACCCTTGTTATGAAGTAGCTCATTTATTGCTTGACACTATGGTTCACTTGGTGGGTCCATTGCTTCTGCATGGTCGAGGCTCGCCCTATCCCATCGATAGAGTTTGTTCATGACTTTTGGTTGGAGTTGATTCACACTCTCAGGGGTTAGTTCCAAAGCTTCCGCATGTTCGAGGCTCGTCCTGTCTCCTGGGCAGAGGTTATTTGTGACTTTTGGCTGGAGCTTATTCACACTCTTAGGAGTCAATTCCAAAGACTTCACGACAACTCCAAATGCATGCAGGAGTGCAAGGAGGCTTTCCTACGACTCTTACGCTCAGGTTCGTTCTTCACCATGGTCTAGAGTGCACCTAGATGGAACTATTGTCCACTTGTGTGGCTCTTTGCTCCTCCCATTTTGTGATTTAGCCTCCATTGTACATATTTTGTTTCCTCAATGGGAGAGTCTTCCCTTGTTTTTTGATGTACACCTCTCTAATAGAGGTGGTTGTAGCCCTATGGGAAATTTTATTAACTAATGGAAGGATCTTTTTCTCGGGAAAAAAAAGGCTGCCGTGAGATAGCGCTACACCTTAGAGGTGATCTCCAAGCAATACATCTGCTCCCCATGAAAAACGTTGTGGCTATCCTATTGAGCAAAAAGGCTAGGCTGAGGTCATGCCAAAACCCTGAGCTATAGTCACGTCAAAACGCTAGGCAGCCCTACCATCTGCACCAACCCCCTCTTGGACACTCGAGGGAGGCTACCCCCCAATGGGCTCAACTGCTATGTGTTGTAAGAGATGACCCTCTTACAACCCTCCCCCTGCCTATATAAGTCATACATCAGCCTGCCCGACCCAGCCCTAAACCTCCACGACCTTGGGGAAAAGGGAAAAAATAGGATAGAAATGGGAGAGGGAAGCCAATGACCATAGTGCTCAAAGAGAAAAATATGACATGCAGGAGCACAAATGACCATGGAACCAAAACCCAAGCTAAACATGTCTAGACACAACCCGACATGAGAGGCCTACCTCACACTAGCCGAGCACAACCACAAAATAGTCCTCACTCCCTAACACCTATTCGTGGGGGGAACTGGGACCGAGTACACGAATCCGGAGAGATGTCTAAACTCTAAAACCCCCTCTCAGCTTGTGGAAAGGAAGTCATACCAAAGAGCTGGAGTGAGTAATTTGCAAGTAGAAAGAGAGGGTTTCATGGACGAGGATATTTGCTACAGAACTCTGAGGTTGAGTAGTAACTGGCCAACATACCATCCAACCGGGACCCCCAAAAGACGTCCAAGAAGTATAATTTTGTTGGCTGAAACCAAATCCAGCTATATCAAGAATCTTCTCAAGCCAACCGACTCACAAGTTGCACAACCAGCATTTGCAGTAGGTACTACTGCTGACTGCTCCAAGAGTATGCATCGAAACTAAGGGTAAAGACATAAAATGTAGGTATGCGGATCATTTCCCAACTCTAAAGTGCTCCATTCTCAAGGAAAGAGTCGGAAATTTGCACCTCCAATTATATAGCACATGCCTAAATCTCCAAGCTGCTACAGAAGTCCAAGGAAAGGGACAAACGAGCCTACTAAGGAACTATATGTCTGATGACGAAGAACCAAAGAACTGCACCAACCATCATATAGAATGATGAACAACAAACTATATCTGAAGGAATTTCATTGGAACTGAGTGTGAAATTGTAAGTGATCTTCATCTGTCTGGAACACATCGTGAGGGAGTATCACCCCACTCTCAAAGTGAATCGGGAACAAACATCCAGTAGAAAAGGAACACACATCAATACTGAGATTGCAGCTAACACGACAAGATTGAGAGAAGATCCTGCTCCCAAGCTCTGCAAGAGAAGAACAAGAGGTTGTAGAAAGCCACCAAATAAACTCTCAATCATGTCCGCTGCACATAGAACCACAAGAACGGTATGGAAGTAGTTCCGAAAACTAACTCCCAAGCAGGCTCCATATCCCCCTCTAAAGAGAGAACACCCGAACCGTGGATAATTGTCCTAACTCTCCAATAGTTCTCTGCTTGTGTAACAGGATCACCAAAGGGAGGTGAATCCTAAACAAAAATATAATATACCTATGGAGCCTGGAACCAAGTCTGGGAGAACCAAGAAGAGTGTCTCCCTACTATAAAATGCTCGAGCGAACTGAAGTTGGTTCTTAGTCCAAGAAGGAGCACTATCCACTTGTATGAGATAACATACCAATCTAAGGATAAGAGAAGTAGGTGTGTCCCGATGGTACAGTCTCCAAGGATCAATCTGGAAGACAAGACATAGGAGCTACTACTCGCATTGGGAAGATCAACCATCACACCACAAATCCAAAAGACAAGACAACCACCAAAATGGCTAAATAAGAACATCCATCAAGATACTAACGACACTGTGGACTAATGCACACCATCCAAAGTTGCAAGAAATGGGTAAGAAAACCCAAAACAGGAACACATCATACTGAGAAAGAAAGTTGAGATAACATGGAGTAAAACTGGTCATCCAAAGGATCTCGACAAATCTGATGTCAAACATCAAGAAAATTGTCCATAGAAGGTAGCAAACTTATCCCAAAACTGGTGCTGACAAGCTCACAAAAGGGCAAAGAAGTAAGAAAATCTATAGGGCCACACTACCACCGGGAAGGAGACAATATGGAGATAGAAGAAGTCCGCACTCCAAAAAAACCTCTGAAAACTGCTCTCATTGTTGGCTAAGGGTCTCGAACCACATGCTCCACCTCTAAACCTCATCCAAGAAAGTCGGATGATCAAACAAGAAGTGGTTTTGAAGATAGAAAAGTATGGTTCTGGAGAAAGAAAAGTATCTCCCTATGCCTGTCAGAGCCAACTCGTTCTTCCATCCTTCTCCACAAATTGTTACATGTAATCATATCAAAGGCTTTCTTAAAGTCGACAAAACAACAGTACAATCGCTTGCCTTTCAACTGACTCTCTTCCATGAGCACACAAAGAGTGACAAGATGATCAATGATGCTATGGCATCGACGAAAACCCGCTTGTCATTATCTTCATCCCAATCACTCAATTTCATCTCCATTATGCAGCCAAACAACTTTGTCGAGAGAGAGAGAGAGAGAGAGAGAGAGAGAGAGAGAGAGAGAGAGAGAGAGAGAGAGAGAGAGAGAGAGAGAGAGAGAGAGAGAGAGAGAGAGAGAGAGAGAGAGAGAGAGTAACAATCTGCTCACACAAGTGACCAAGGGTGGTCTGACATAGAACTGACATGCCTAATGGATAGACCCGAGGTGCACGCAACTGCAACTACTACTGACACTGCCAACTTCTCCTGCACATGAGACCACTAACATGGTCTCCACATGGACATCACCTCCAATATGCTCTGAAAGCATAGATCTAGTGCCTCTCCTCTTAGCTAGATCTAGATGTGGATCTTAATCTTGGTTGAGGAAACCTGCTACTGCATGGGCACAAGGCATGTGAAAGGATACCGTGAGATAGCGTTGCACCATAGAGGTGATCTCCAAGCAATGCATCTATTGTCCATGAAAAATGCAGCTATCTTTCTAAGCAAAAACTCTAGGCTAAGGTCATTTTCTCCAACCCCTCCCATCTGCTCCAACCCCCTCTGGGGCACCCAAGGGAGGGTGTCCCCCTCTGGGCTCAATTGCTACGTGCTGTAAGAGGTGACCCTCCCCCTGCCTATAGAGGCCATACCTGCCCGGCCCAGTCTAATCAGAAATGTAAGACTTCAATAAATCCAGTACGACTAAATTCGCAATCTCAGATTGCCCATCTTTCTGCGGGTGTAATGATGACAAGAACTGCAACCATGTGTCAATATTCTCTCAAATAGCCTTCCAAAACAAACTTGTGAGTCGGGGATCTTTGTCAGAGACTATTTTCTCAAGCATGCCATATAATATGAAAATATGTGCAATGAACAGTCTCGCTAAATGATCCGGCCTGACTGTTTTCTTCACTGGAATGAAGTGAGATTGCTTGCTAAATTTGTTGATGACAGTCCAAATGCCATCATGTCCACACTGAATTCAATCCATAGCAGTACTTTCCCAAGGGCGGGTGGGAATGGGTAAAGGTTGTAACAAATCCTTGTGCTTTATGTCTGGCAAATTTTACCTTTTGGCATACCAAGAAACTGCGTACAAAGGCGTCCACATCTTTCTTGAGTCTCGGCCAAAAGAAGTGACGCTCCACACCTTTCAAGGTGGTGTCGATGCAGCGGTGACCCAAAAAAGGTGGACAATGGCATTCAGTCAGAACCTTTTCCCTCAACGGCTGTGTAAGGCACAACATCGTTTTCTTCATCAAGTAGCCATCCCGTATGGAATATCCCGCTACTACCTCCTCATTCTGTATTCGAATGAATACATCTAAAAAATCTGGATGTGTGGCGTACTAATCAACAATGTCCTCAAAGCTTCTATGATAAATCGCCGAAATAGCCAAGACTAACGGCTTCCGAGACAAAGCATCTGCCACCAAGTTCTTTTGTCCCTGTACATGGACAATCTGGAAGGGAAATTGTGACAAGATGTTATCCCACCGCATATGCTTTTCCAAAAGCTACTTCTGTGACAAGAAGTAGTGTAAAATCTAATGATCAGTAAAGACCGTGAAATCGGCTCCAAGTAGGTAATGTCGCTACTGAGTAAGAGTAAGAGCATGGATCACTCCCAGTATCTCTTTCTCATAAATCTGTGCTGTCAATTCTTGCCTTGAAAACAATCGGCTTTCATAGGCAATCACATGGTCTTCTTGCATTAAGACCGCTCCCAAACTATGACCACAAGCATCACAATATACCTCAAATCACTTTTGTAAATCCGGCAAAGTCAATACTGGTCCAGTAGTCAATTTCTCTTTTAGTGTCTGAAAGGCAGTCACCTCCTTTTTGTGTCAAAATGTGCAAAAGAAAATCTACCTCTGCAAACTTTGGAATGAACCGCTGGTAGTAAGAACATAAGCCCAAGAAGCTTCTAACTTCATGAACATTCTTCAAATAGGGCCAATCACGTATACTCTCAATCTTGGCCGGGTCCATCTGTACTCCTGCTGCTGCTGAGACGATGTGTCCCAAAAAGTGTATCTCCTCCAACAATAAAAATTCATTCTTTTTGGCATTGATAACTGACTTGTGATCGTGGACGCGAATAATCAATCCAAAAAGAAAGTGAAAAAGCACAAGAAGGGGACTGACTACCATGGTTATTTGGGCCGTCAATCTTCTTTTGCATCTCCAAGAAAGCAGAAGAAGCGTGCACGATTTGAAGGACTACCTAATTCTTCTTCTTCTTCCGACAATTCTTCTAGCTCTTCTAACTCGAGCGAGGAGGACAGAAAAGGCAAAAAGAAAAGCAAAAAGAAAATCTTTGGAAAGGGCAAAAAAAAAGGCAAAGAAACCCAGATTTCTCCTAGTTTCCGATAGTTCTACAGAGGAGTCATCCTCTGACAGTTTGGACTCCAACCACATGTTTTATGCAAAGAAGAAGCATTTTTATAGAGCAAATCAATATGAATTCTTTGAAGACAAAAGCAAGAAAGTAAAACAATTCAAAGAAGGTGGACACTCGATTAAATTTGAATCCTTTTCTGGGTTCCGAGATGCTTCGAGGGCTTTGGCCTTCATTCAACAGTTTGACATAGACTTCTCTAAAGGACACTACTCAAAGCACTCCAAGATGAGGAGGGCTGGATCTTTCTTCAAGGAAATGCTTGAACATGGTGGTCCACTCTTCTTCTAAGGAAGGAAGCCTAGTCAAGTGGTTGAAATTCAAAAGGCTTTTTATTTCTTCTTAGCTGACTCGGGAGTATGAACGAGATATACAAACTGCTTGGAATCATCTTTGGATGACCAAGGGAGATTCTTTTGACGCTTATTGCGAGAGATTTTGGAACTCTTTTCTACCAACCTCTTCATTTAATGTCTCTTTTAACGAAGAGATTGAGCGGTTTTGCTACGGACTCCTACCGAGATCCAAGACTACTGCCTGGAACAAAACTCAAATTCTATTCAAGAATTGATGGGTGATGCGAAACGGAGTTTCGCGATATTCAAGAAATTTGACTTACCTCATGGATGAGATCTTAACTCAGAGAACCCAACATACCTCTAACAATGAAAGTAGAAAGAGAAAGAATTCCCAAGAAAAGAAAGATAAGGATACACAACCCATGCTCACTCATCGAGAGAGGGCCAATTACATCAAAGAAGGGAGGTGTTTTGATTGTGGGGAACATGGGCACTTCTCTGCAAAGTGCCCCAAAAAGGCACAGCAAGAACAAAGTGAAGACAGGCCAAAGAGTTTGCGAGCATCTGGATGAAGAGTTTGAGTGTGAATTCCCACACACTCTCTTGTACTTTCCACACAAAATAATATAAAAAGAAATACCAAAAGGGGCGCCAGTCTTTGGGGCACAGTGAAAGATCAAGAAGCCCTGATTTTCTTCTATGGAGGAGTCAATCCCAACTTCATTTCACCCAAATAGGCAGTGCGGCTTGAGATTACACCCGATAGGATGCGACTACCAGCAAAGACAATTCTAGCGGCACCCGTATGAGACATAGCCATTACACCTTTCATTGGAAAACTTTGGTTGCATTGTCAAGAGTATTTGGGCATGAGGAATTTTACATAATGCCCTTGGAAGGTTGTGACGTCCTCCTAGGAGTCCCTTGGTACCATAAGAACAACGCCGTGGTCGATTGTCGGGCAAAGAAAGCGACTTTGACAAATGAAAAGGACCAAAAAATTATACTTGATGTAAAACTGAAGGGCGAGTCTGTCCCTATTGTATTGACTTCGGCCATTACCAAATTAATGAAATCCAGTCTCTTTGTTTACTTGATCTACTTGAAAGAGCTAAATGAACACAGAACGAACAAGTCGAAACTTGATAAAGAACACCAAGATTTCGCCACACTCATGCCGATTGCTTCTTTGAGGACCTGCTAGGCAAGTTGCCTGCATCTCGTCTTGAGTATCACACCATTGATATGATACTTTGAAGCACACCACCAAATCGGACACCTTACCGTGTTAGCCGAGCCCAGAATGAAGAGATTATGAACCAAAGGAAACCCCCTCCCCCCCCCCCCCCCTTTTATTTGGCCGTCAAGTCCTCCTTGCACCTCGACCATTAGGGCCTTTCCTTCACAGTTGAAGCTTCTCGACAATCATTCGGCTTTTCTCATTCGCCCCACTCATAGCAGTAGACACAGATGGAGACTCATGCTCCACCCTAGAGAGACTCTCCAGAAGCCCCCTCGCGCGACCCTACAGAGCCCACCATCAGAGTTTCTCTCTCACCGCAGAGGTGGAGCACCTCCAAGCGACTTCCACCATCTACAAGATCATCAGTACCCGACCTAGTAGAGGAGAAATACGTAATCTTTTTCAGGTCCACCTTTTAGCAGAGGTGGGCAAGATTCTCTATGTTCAGTGTCTCGGACATGGCTACCACCAGATAGAGTTTGAGACTCCCGAAATGGCATCCAAGGTCATTGCAATGAGTCCCCCTAGCCATCTGAGCAGATCAGGCATATTTTTGACAGTGGCACCACGGTTTCAAACCTACTACCGACGTTCTTGTCGAGGACACAAACCTGCCCATTTTTATCTGCTTCCCCGGCCTAAGGAGGGAGTACCTTCCGCTCCTCTCCAGGATAGGCTCAGAGAATGGGACTGTAATGAAGACACCCCGCACGGCAGCCTCTGTAGTTGCCAAGGCGGCCGACATTCCCACAATTCGCGTTTTAGTTCGGCAAATCCACACTCTCTCAAAGGTCATCCTACTACCTCGGGTGAAGGGCGGTTGGTTCAGTCAGAGTGTGGAGTATTCGGGCCTCCTAAATCAATGTTTTATTTGTCGTCAGATGGGCCATCTTACGAAGGCCTGTCCTTGGAGGAGACCCTGACCTTCACCTCAGGCTCAGCCCCAGCCTTCAAGGGCTCGCCAACAACAATAAACAGAGTCACTTACGCAGGCAAAGACACCCTCCGAGCCTGGGGCAATTGCAGGAGGGTTGGCAGTAGGTTCGTGGTCGGCATCAAGAGGGGCCACCACACAATCCTGGCACTGAGAGTAGTTGTCAGGCTCCAGTCCAACAGCATAGGAAACCGTTTCGACCCTCTACAGTAGGAAACCGTTTCGACCCCCCATTGCTCCACCCTCCACCTCTGCCTCCCCCTTCCCCTCCTCCCCCCCAAGTTCCCCTCCATCCCTCCCCCTCCTTGCTCCTCCTCTTCCTCTTCTCGCCCTTCTTACTCTGCTGCTCCCTGACCCCCCACTCCTTCTCCAGCTACTCCCCTGCTTCCACCTCTCTTCCCGCTCTTTTCTTGCAGTCGTCCCAGGGGGCAGGACCATCCTCAACTGCTAAGAGATCTCTTGGCAGCGCCTTTGCCACGAGTCATTTGGCAAGAGAGGGACAACCTTTCTTGCAAACCCCCCATCTGGTGCAGATCTCTCCCTTTGCAGCACTCCCTCGTGGACTGACGAGCTTTGACATACCTCGTCGTTGGGATTTCTTTGCCTATGAATTTACATGGTTTCTCGGCAACCCCTCATCAAACTTTGAGGCAGCTTCCTTCAAAGTTCATGTACTGTTCCTTGCAGCTAGGGGGATAGAGGCCCTGGACTCAGCAGTTGTCTTCTCTTTTTTCTTATGCCACAGGGATCAGCTTGAGTAGACTTTAGACTCAGTGTTGGAGTGTCTGCAGGCACACGCGCTCGAGTTCTCTCATCACATGGGAGACCTAGGGGTTACAGACTTGGCTCAGACTCTGTGGCCATTGGCCAAGTTTTTAGTGACACCTCCAGACTCAGCAGGATGTAGATACATTGTTTTTCACTTCTTTGCTGACATAAAGGGCCTGCCATGCTATGTACACATACATGAGGACTCCTCGATAGAGGAGGTTTCCTTGCGCACGGCTCGTTCTTCTTCAGCCTGGCCTAGACACTCTTTTCAGTCACGCCTATCTCGGGGATGCTCAGATGTGGATTACTCCCCATCCAAGCCTGCCTCTCGAAGATAGCACCATTAGCTGCTACTGCAGCATCAGTTCTTTCTCTCTCCCCATGAGGATGATCTCATGAAACGTGCATGGATTAGGTGGGCCCCAGTTTCAGCGCCAGAAGAGCCGACTGCGTAAGGAGCTTTAGCGATGCCTTGTGCAAGGAGAGATTGACCTTCTTATGCTATAGGAGCATCATCTGTGTGAGAGCCGAATTCGACATTGTGTTCTGCTTTTGTGTGGGCGGTATGGAACTTTCTGCAGCTGCATTTGGACCTGGTGGCATCCAGGGTGGGGTATGTATGACTATTGCGGACTCTTGGCAGCATTCCATTGTTGACAGAGGGATTGATGTGCTTGGCAGGGCTCATTGAATTTCTATGCAGGTTCAGGGTTGCCTCTTGGGCTTCCTGAACATTTATGCACCCAATGTGGCAAGTGCACTTGCAGAGTTTTGGTCTCACATTGTAGAGTCTATCACAGGCAGAGCAATGGTGCATTGGGAGAGACATCAACATGTTGGAGGACCCCTCTGACAGGATTGGAGGTAGCCATATTACTGTGCATGGAGTTGAGTTGGCAGCTTGGGAGAGTTTATGTATGCTGCGGGTTTCACATGTGTGGTAGCATTCTAGCTTTGTGAGGCCCGAGACAGTCTGTTGACCTTCTCTCGTTCGGACCTCAAAGTGGAAGAAGTGAATCTATCTCAGATAGATCACTTCTACTCTAGTGACCACTTATGTGACTTGGGTGGGACAGTTTGCATTCTGACTGGGACTTCTTTTTTGGACCATGCACCAATGATTCTCATAGTGACAGACAGACAGAGGAGGGGGAGCATGATGCTACGCATCCCTGAGAGGGTCTTGCTGGACTCTGCCCTCAACGAGCGAGTGGTGGCTCTTTGGACAGAGGGCTTAAACATGTAGGACTCTCTTGCTGACAGAGTGGGGCCTCTGGACTTGCTCAGCTTAGTCGGTTATTTCCTTTGGAGTCCACGTCCCGCCTGGCTGAAGCGAGAGAGAAGCAGCATCTCCGACGGGGCGTTGCTTCCTTGCAGAGGATGTAAGATAAGCATCCAGACAGTACCTCGTTGGAGGAGCAGTTGCAGAAGGCTCGCCAGGAGCTTGCCAGCACAGAGAAGAGATGCCATGAGTTTGCTTTTCATCGACAGTCATCTCAATGGACCTAGGTTGGTGATAGAGTGACAAGGGATTTGTTTGAGATAGTGGGACCCCGACATGTGCATGCCAAGGTCAGCCATTTTAGGAGGCTTGACAGGTCAGTTGCTTCAAAGCCAGAGAACATGCATGCAGTTGTTACTGACTTCTATCGTGACCTGCTATCAGTAGAGCCTCAGTCAGAGAGTTAGGATGCATGCAGAGCAGGTTTGGGCACAGATGCCTTGTCTTCTAACTGAGGAGATGCGCTAGAGGCTTGATCTCCCTTTTCAGCTAGAGGAGCTCCACGCAGGCCTCAGAGCACCTCCCTGTGGTAGTTGTCCAGGTGAGGATGGTTTGAGTCCCAGCTTTTTCTTAGAGTACTGGGACTTGCTTGGCTCAGATCTCTACAACGCTTTTCAGTACATCCTGCACACAGGAGAGATGCCTAACAGCATGAGTGAGGGCCTGATTTACCTCATTCCCAAGAAGGGTGGCTCCTTGGATGAGATTTGACAGTGGCGGCCCATCACCATCCTCAACTCAAACTACAAAATTCTTGCCAAGGCTCTGAGTTTGAGGATTTAGCCACTTCTAGAGAGCATTATACATGGGACACAGACAGGTTTTGTCAAGGAGCGTAGTATCCTTGAGAATATCTTTACTTTTTGGGAGGCATCTGTCCTTACGCGCGTCTATGGTGAGGATCTGGTGATACTTCTTCTCGATTTTGAGAAGGCCTACGATAGGAGGACACTCTATGCAGGATGGGCTTCTCAGATGCCTAGATCTGAGGTGTGTCAGCTCTTTACAGACGGACACAAAGCTAGGTAATTTTGGCAGGTGGTAGAGGAGATCGTTTCATGCTCACACGTTCTGTCAGACAGGGCTCCCCTCTTGCCTCCTTCCTCTTTCTCTTCTATGATGAGGCGATGAGCATATTTTTGGTTTCACAGCAGGTTGGTCTATGTGGCTTAGTGCTCCCTATTCGGGGCGACGAGCTACTGGATGCTGAGTTTGCAGATGACTTAGCTTTGTACTTGGAGGGCCAGGACGCCAACCTTCACAGGTGTGAGCAGGCTCTTGAGACTTTCTGTGGTGCATCAGGCACATTGATCAACTAGAGGAAGACAATGGCTTCTTGGTTGGTAGTGCTCCTACGCCTGATTGGCTGTCACGTGAGGGTTTCAGATGGATTCCCACAAGGACTGTAGCTCAATACTTGGGCTGTCAGGTTGGCTTGAACTTGTCTCTTGAGCAGCATATTGCTTCCCTCCTTCTGTCCACATGAGGAAGCTGTTACATTGGAGCTCCACACAACTTTCTCTTTCATGAAGAGTTGTAGTGTCCAACCAGGTGTTTTTGGCTACTATGTGGTACATCACTTCTTGTTGGATATTTTTGAGTTCCTACATCAGCCAGATAGAGAGGCTGATCAGGAATTTCCTGTGGTCAGGCCACGACACTCAGATAACCCGGCCAAAGTGGCCTGGCAGGTCATCACTCTACCTTGTTCTCAGGGAGGTTGGGATCATAGACCCTGTACAACAGAGCAGAGCCCTTCTTGGCAATCTTGTTGACAGAGGATTTCTTCCACACGAGGAGCCCTGGAAGGAATTTTTGCTTCAACGACTTAGTGCTAGAGTGCTTCAGGCTGGAGGCCCTTGGAGACTTTCGACCAGATGGATTTTCACAGAGATACGCAGAGTTGGCATGAGCAGGAGACTAGAGGACTGTTTTGTTGTGAGTCTGCTCCGATCCTACGAGCAGCTGTTGAGAGGCGTGGAGTAGCACCAGCCTACTTGGACGAAGGAGCGCCTAAGAAATCCCCTTGTTTGGAACCCCATGGGTAGCACTCAGAGAGGACACTTGGTTGGTAGTAAGCCTTATGTTTCTTGGGGTCCCATGGTAGGAGGTCCAACACGCACTTTAGGTGACTAGCTATAGTTCTCAAGCTTGTCAGAGGAGCTTCAGAGCATCTAGCTACAAGGCATGAGAGGGGTGCAAAGCATGTGTCAGGGCATCACAGAGGAAGTACTAGCTGAGTGGCTCACACCTCTCGAGTCAGCAGCACCCAGATGGATGGGGGCCTTCACGCGACTGGAGGTCCTTATCGCAGTTCGGGCTTGCTCAGAGACTGTACCCTCCCTATTTTTTGAGCTACAAGGTGAGGGTTGTTTACACCGAGTTTTAGTAGAGGCCCCACAAGTTGCCGAGTGCTGTTTTTAGAGGATCCGAGTGGTGGGCATCTGTGGGAGTACTTGTGTCATAGATCCTGACCTAGTAGCTGTAGCAACTGTTGAGACTGGCCATTGGAGGCTATGGGCTTAGGAAAGCTGCCCACTGGCACGGTGTAGTGGGATCCTGGGGAGTGGTTTTGGAGGGACCCTTTTGCCTCAGCTGACCACCTTGGTGTCCCTTTCTTTTGGTACACTGTTTGACTAGGATGTCACATACTGGCAACATGGAGAGAGGCTCCTCCTGCTCTGCAGGACCTCATTGGCAGGAGGAGAGTCTCACAGCTGAGTTCTTGTCAACTTTTTGGGAGAGTTTGTGAGATGCCAGATAGCCGCGGCGAGTCACTTTGTTCCAGTGGGGCTGGTTGCACATAGAGCTACAGCAGTAGGGAGCTGGCTTGTACATAGTGGTTTGTCACCAGCATGCGTAGCTTGTGACCATCCTATGGAGAGTCAGTGTCATTGTCTTTGGGATTGTCATATGGCACAACAGGTTTGGCTTTGTGTCCTTCAGTTGATTCCAGATCTTTCCACAGCATGGCAGTACACTTGGGGGGAAGCTGCTTGGTCCACTCTCATGGGCTTGGCATTACAGTTCGAGTTATCCTCCACCAACAGGATGATAGTGATACAGAGGGGTCGATTTACACTCTAGCCTGCTACAGAGCTTACTCCACAGGAGTAGTGCAGTGAGAGAGAGGAGTGTGGGGAGCTCATCTCTGGCCTGACACTCTTGGTTCATCTGGCGGGCCCGTTGCTAAGCTTTTTTGAGGCTCGTCCTATACCACCAGCAAAGATCTTTGGCTAGAGCTGATCCATACTCTCAAGGGACGGTTCGAGAGACTCCAGGGCAGCCCGACCGCATGGGGGAGAGTAGAGAAGCTTTCCTCTGACTCTAGCGCCCTGGGCCTTTCTTCACCACGGTCCAGGGTGGTCCAAGGTGTGCTCAGATGGCACAACCATCCACATGTGTGGCATTTCCCTCCTCCCATTTCTTGATTTAGCGTCATTGTACATATGATGTTTTTTCAGTAGGAGAGTCTCCCATTATGATTGTTGTAGCCCTCTCTAGTAGAGGTGGTTGTAGCCTATGGGCAGTTTCACTAACTAATAGAAAGATCTTTTCGAGGAAAAAAAGAAAAAAGAGATTATGAACCAAGTGAAGGAACTTTTGGAAAAGGGTCTTATCCAGCCGAGTACTTCACCCTATTGCTCTCCAGTGTTGTTGGTTTTAAAGAAAGATGGATCTTGGAGAATGTGCATTGATTATAGAGCTCTCAATAAAATCACCATCAAGAACAGATTTCCAATTCCAAGGATCGATGATATTCTTGGACGACTTCAGGAATCCTCTTGTTTTACCATGATTGATTTGAAAAGAAAATATCATCAGATCCGAATCACGCTGAGAGATGTCTATAAGACAGCTGTTCGGAGGAGCTTGGGTTTATATGAATTTTTGGTGATGTCTTTTGGCCTTACCAATGCTCCAATGACTTTCAACCAAATGATGGATTGTATTTTGAAAGAGTATAGGTCATTTGTCGGTAGTTTCTTTGATGACATTATAGTCTTATCCAAGGACGAAGTAGAACATAGACACCATCTGTTGCAGGTCTTTCAGGCATTGACCAAGTTTTCTGTGACACCTCCAGACGTAGCAGGATGTAGACACATTGTGGTTCACTTCTTTGCTGACACGCAAAGCCCGCCATGTTATGTACACATAAATGAGGACTCTTGGATAGAGGAGGTAGCTTTGCGCACGTCTCATTCTACTTGGGCTTGGGCTAGACACTCTTTGCAACCACACCTATCTCGAGGAGGCTCGGATGTTGATTACTCCCCATCAAAGCCTACCTTGAAGATAGCGTGGTTAGCTGCTGCTGCAGCATCAGTTCTCTCTTGCTTCCCATGAGGATCGTCTCATGGAATGTACAGGGATTAGCTAGGCCCCAGTTTCATTGTTAGAGGGGCGGACTGCATCAGAAGCTTCAGCGATGCCTTGTGGGAGGAGAGATTGACCTTCTTATCCTACAGGAGCATCATCTGTGCGAGAGCCGCATTAGACGTTGTGGTCAACTTTTGCGTGGACGATATGAGACTTTTTGGTCAGCTGCATTTGGACCTCGAGGCATCCAGGGCGGAATATGTATGACTATTGCGGATTCTTTGCAGTAGGCCATTGTGGGCACAGCGATCATTGTGCTAGGTAGTGCTCACTGGATCACTATGCACGTTCAGGGTTGCCTCGTGGGCTTCCAGAACATCTATACGCCCAATAATGTGGCGAGTGGATGTGTAGAGTTTTGGTCTCACATTGTTCAGTCTCTGCCGCAGGTAGAGCAATGGTGCATTGGGGGTGATTTCAACATGACAGGATTGGTGGTAGCCATACTACTGTGCATGGAGTTGAGTTGGAAGCTTGGAAGAGGTTTTGTATGACAGTGGGTTTCAGATGTGTGGCGGCATTCTAGCTTTGTGAGGCCCCCAGACGGCCTAGCCTTATCTCGTTCGGACCGCAGAGTGGAAGGAGTAAATCTATCTCAGATAGATCGCTTCTACACTAGTGACCACTTCTGTGACTTGGGTGGGACAGTTGGCATTATGGCTCGGACTTCCTTTTTGGACCATGCACCATTGATCCTCAGTGTGACTGATAGGCAGAGAAGGGGGAGCATGATGCTTTGCATCCCTGAGAGGGTCTTGCTGAACTCTGCGCTGTGGTGGCTCTTTGAACAAAGAACTTAGACATGCAGGATTCTCCTGCTGTCAGAGTGGCCTCAGGACTTGCTCAGCTTAGTCGTCTCTTTCTTCAGGAGTCTACTGCTTGCCTGGCTATAGCGACAGAGAAGGAGCAGCGTCTCCGACGGGGCGTTGCTTCCTTGCAGAGAATGCAGGAGCAGCATCCAGACAGTCCTTGGTTAGAGGAGAAGTTGCAGCAGGCTTTCCAGGAGCTCGTTAGCACGGAGAAGAGGCGCCGTGAGTTTTCTTTCCATCACCAAGAATCTCAGTGGACCCAAGTGGGTGACAAAGTGACAGGCACTTTCTTTGAGACAGTGGGACCCCGGAATACGCATGCCAGGGTCAGTCAGTAGAAGAGGTCCGACGGGTCAGTTGCTTTAGAGCCAGAGGATATGCATGTAGTTGCTACTCACTTCTACCATGATCTACTATCTGCAGAGCCTTAGTCAGAGCGTCAAGATGCATGCAGAGAGGAGGTGTGGGCACAGATGCTTTGTCTTCCGACTAAGAAGATGCGCCATAGGCTTGAGCTACCTCCTCAGCTAGAGGAGCTACATGCTGCTCTTAGAGCACTCCCCCGTGGTAGCTGTCCAGGTGAGGATGGTTTGACTCCCAACTTTTTCTTGGAGTACGGGGACTTGCTTGGCTCAGATCTCAGCAACGCTTTTCAGTACATCTTGCACACAGAAGAGATGCCTGACAGCATGAGTGAGGGCCTGATTTACCTCATTCCCAAGGAGGGTGGCTCCTTGGGCGAGATTCAACAGTGGCGACCCATCACCATCCTCAACTCATCCTACAAAATTCTCGCTAAGGCTCTGAGTTTGAGGTTTTGTCAAGGAGCGTAGTATCCTTAACAGCATCTTTACTTTTTGGGAGGCTTCTGCCCTCGCGCGGCTCCAAGGTGAAGATCTAGTGATTCTTCTTCTCGATTTTGAGAAAGCCTACAATAGAGTTGATTGGCACTTTTTGGAGATCACTCTACGTAGTATGGGCTTCTTAGATGCTTGGATCAGAGGTGTGTCATGTTTGAACAGACGTGCATACAAAGGTATTGTTGTCAAGAGGTAGAGGTGATCGTTTCATGCTCACACGTTCGGTCAGACATGGCTGCCCTCTAGGCTCTTGCCCCCTTCTCCTTTCTGTTCTATGTTGAGGCGATGAGCAGGTTTTTCGTTTCACAGCAGGTTGGTTTGCGTGGCTTAGCGCTCCCTATTCGGGGAGATGAGCTACTAGATGCTGAGTTTGCAGATGACTCAGCCTTGTACTTGGATGGCCAGTAGGCCAACCTTCACAGGTGTGAGTAGGCTCTCGAGACTTTTTGTTGTGCATCAGGCGCACTCAGCCTCACCTTGGACATCCCTCCCTCCCCCCCCCGAGTTCCCCCTCTCTTCCGCCTCGCCCCCTCCTCCTCTCTCCACCTCTCCATCTCGCCCTCCCACCTTTGCCGATCCCCCTCGCCCTCCCTCTCCCCCTGCTCCCTCACCTCCTCCTGCTCCAGTCCTACAGCCCTCCTCGGTTCCTAGGAAATCTCTTGGCAACGCCTTTTCCACGAGTCACTTGGCGAGAGGGACAACCTTTCTTGCGACCCCCTCTTCTGGTATAGACATCTCCCTTTGCAACAGTTCCTCGTGGTTTGACGAGCTTCAACATTCATCGTCGTTGGGATTTCTTTGTCTACGACTACACGGTTTCTCGGCGACCCCTCACCAGACCTTGAGGTAGCCTGCTTCAGAGTTTATGTGTATGCGTTCCTTGCAGCTAGGGGGATAGAGTCCTTGGACTCAGCAATTGGCTTCTCTTTTCCCCTATGTGGTAGGGACAAGGCTCACTGGACTATAGACTCAGTGTTGGAGTGGCTACAGACACAGGCCCTAGATTTCTCTCATCACATGGGAGACCTAGGGGTTATAGACTTGCTTTAGACTCTGTGGCCGTTGGCCAAGTTTTTTGTGACACCTCCAAACGCAACAGGATGTAGACACATTGTGGTTTACTTTTATGCTGACATGCAGAGCCCGCCATGCTATGTACACATACATGACGACTCCTGGATAGAGGAGGTTGCTTTACTCACGGCTCGGTCTACTTGGGCTTGGGCTAGACACTCTATGTAGTCACACCTATCTCGAGGATGGTCGGATGCGGATTACTCCCCATCCAATCCTGCCTCAAAGATAGCACGGTTAGCTGCTGCGGAAGCATCAAATCTCTCTCACTCCCAATGAGGATCGTCTCATGGAATGCACAGGGATGAGGTGGGCCCCAGTTTCAGCATCATAGGGGCCGGCTTTGTCAGGAGCTCCAGCGATGTCTTGTGGGAGGAGAGATTGACCTTATGCTACAGGAGCATCATCTGTGTGAGAGCCGCATTAGACGTTGTGGTCAACTTTTGCATGGACGATATGAGACTTTTTTGGTCAGTTGCATTTGGACCTACAGGCATCCAGGGCAGGGTGCGTATGACTATTGCAGATATTTTGCAGCAGGCCATTGTCAGTAGAGGGATTATTGTGTCAGCCAGGGCTCAGTGGATCACTATGCAGATTCAAGGTTGTCTCGTGGGCTTCCTGAACATCTATGCGCCCATTGTGGCGAGTGCATGTGCAAGGTTTTGGTCTCGAATTGTTAAGTCTCTTCCGCAGGCAGAGAAATGGTACATAGGGGGTGACTTCAACATGTTGGAGGAACCCTCTGACAGGATTAGTGACAGCCATACTACTGTGCATGGAGTTGAGTTGGCAGCTTGGGAGAGGTTTTGTCTGACTCTGCGGGTTTCAGATGTGTGGAAGCATTCTAGCTTTGTGAGGCCCCCAAACAGCTTGGCCTTCTCTCGTTCGGACCGCAGAGTGGGAGGCGTGAATCTATCTCGGATATATCACTTCTACACTAGTGACCACTTATGTGACTTGGGTGGGACAGTTGGCATTCTGGCAAGGACTTCCTTTCCGGACCATGCACCAGTGATCCTTACAGTGATTGATAGGCAGAGGAGGGGGAGCATGATGCTACGCATCCCTGAGAGGGCCTTGATGGACTCAGCGCTCAGAGAGCGAGTGGAGGCTCTTTGAACAGAGATCTTAGACATGCAGGATTCTCATGTTGACAGAGTGGCCTCCAGACTTGCTCAGCTTAGTAGATTTTTTCTTCAGGAGTCTTTGGCTCGCCTGGCTGCAGCGAGAGAGGAGGAGCATCTCCGACGGGGTGTTGATTCCTTGTAGAGGATGTAGGAGCATCATCTAGACAGTCCTTGGTTGGAGGAGCAGTTACAACAGGCTCACAAGGAGCTCATCAGCACAGAGGAGAGGCGCCATGAGCTTGCTTTCCATCAACAGGCATCTCATTGGACCCAAGTGGGTGACAGAGTGACATGCGCTTTCTTTGAGGCAGTGAGACCCTCCAATACGCATGCAAAGGTCAACCACTTAAGGATGTCCAACGGGTCAGTTCCTATAGAGCCAGAGGACATGCGTTTAGTTGCTACTGGCTTCTACCATGATCTACTGTTTGCAGAGCCTCGCTCAGAGCGTCACGATGCATGCAGAGAGCAGGTGTGGGCATAGATGCCTTCTTGTGACTGAGGAGATGCACCAAAGGCTTGAGTTTCCTCTTCAGCTAGCGGATCTTCACATGGCTCTTAGAGAACTCTCCCGTGGTAGCTGTCCAGGTGAGGAAGGTTGGCTCCCAGCTTTTTCTTGGAGTACTGGGAATTGCTTGCCACAGATCTCTGTAGTGCTTTTCAGTTTATCCTGCACACATGAGAGATAATGAAGTGGTTCGGGGCGGGCAACAAGAAGAGTGGCCTCTAAGCACTTTTCTAGGCTCCCGTGCTGCTCAATTGGGTTGGGGTTGGAAAAAACAGCAAACACACACACAAACCCGCAACCTAACCCTACACAAATTTGGAGCACCACCTAGTTTTGGATGCGAACTAGGACGCGTAGAGAGAGAGAGAGAGAGAGAGAGAGAGAGAGAGAGAGAGAGAGAGAGAGAGAGAGAGAGAGAGAGAGAGTGCTCGGGCTACTTTGAAATGTTCAACAGTGATCAAGCAAACACAATTATATATGTAAGAAAAAGAGGGAAGGGGGAGGGGGTGATTGTTGCACTAATACCTTCTTACAAATCTGTCATGCCAATGAAAGTGAGATTAGTATTTGTTCAACATAGCTTGAGTAAATTACACCACAACACATCACAAGAAAAGCCACCCCAATCACTGTCTTAAAGCCAGGGGAGTCCTCTCCACCCTGTCACCCTCTTACAGTATGTGGTATTTATGGCTAAATTGACGACAACACCCAGAGACAAGCTATCAAGAACTTTAAAAAAAAACACCAAGACACTTACACATCATTGTTGTCCATTACTTTACGTTGGAAGAGAGACAAAGTATCCAAGCTTACTCCAAATCCACCCTCCTTGATTCAGCAAATGTTGGGCTTACACTAGTAGGAGAAATGATAGATTTCCTACTCTCAATTTAATGATCACTCTCTCTTTCAATGGCATAGAGTTCCCTTGCTAATCACCCCTAATACAGCACATGCATATGCATAAGACAATGAGCTTCCACTCAAGAGCTCCTTCTAGAGAGGTTGAGTTGCGATTCTCAAGCTATAGCATAGTGCTCTTGCTTATGGCTCCCCCCTTTTGTGCTAGCTACACCCTCCTTTTATAGAAATTTTGAGGGCTAGGGTTACTCCTCTAACCATGGTTGGGTTAGATTTCCAGCACTTATCTAATTTCTTTTACTTGGAAGTTGGTGTGAATAGATGAAGAAGAGAGAGAGGAGAGAAGTGGAGGTGATAGGACTTTTCATAGTAGGTTAGTGTTAGTAAATTAGTAGAGTTAGTATTTTTATTGATTTACAAATGGAATTGGATATTTGCAATGGGAGTATCCAAGTAGGATACAAATAAGGAAGAAAAAACTCTTAATAGGTAAGAAAATATGGATTTCTTACAATGTTGATGCTCCAAGTGTCTTGAGTAGGGTCAAATTTGACGCTTGTTGACGGTCCACTAGCTTTGACGGTACGTTTTTTCTCCACTCTTGACCTTCCTTGGGAGACAAGGTAATTGAATATGAGTAATCAATCAACATGGTGCTGTCTTTCAAGAGAAGAGGCTGAATTTTGTGGTTTTTTTATAAATATGGGTAATATGGAAGAGGAAAAATGAGACTAGGTGGTCTATTTTGGAATGGAAGTGTGTGTAGGAGACATGAGTTCACCATGGTTTCTCTTATTCTTCAAGGTTGAGAAGAAGGTGAGTAGGGTGCAGAGAGGAGTGGTGAGAGAGGTGGGGATGATGAGTGGAGAAGTGTGTGTGAAAGAGGAAAATGATAAAGTGGAAGAGGGAGTGTGGCTGCATAGCATGGGCAAACTAGGGTCCACCAATAAAATCATAGCTCACAGTTCGTAGCTCAAAAAAATATGAGGTAAAATTTCAGCTCACGAGCTACAACTTTTGTTTGTATCACCTTTTCAAATTCAGGGAGCATGCGATCTTTTAAAAATTCAGCAAAACCGACTATTTTTTTCCATTGCACAAAGTCCTTGTGAGGTCCTTCTTTGGATGATTCTTTTGAATACCTCCAAGAGTGAGCTCCCCATGGTGCATGCATGCATGCCACATACCCTTGACCTTATTTGGTAGGTCTATAATTGAAGATATTGTTGAGATCATGATATAAGTGAATAGTACAACTAAGAAAATCAAATATTGAGGGGTCGAAAAAAATATGTACATGTCAAATATAAATAATATAGGTGAAAAAATTATAAAGGGGTCAAAATAAATCTCTCTCATTATAAGTCTACCATAAAAAGATGAATATTTTTGGTGGTCTAATTTATGAGAGTAATAGAGAATAGATGTAGGAAGAAAAACATCACAATAGTGAAAAAATATACACATAAATAGAACTAGTTTTTTTGGATTTTTGTTGGGATGGAGTTATACCAAAAATAAGAGAAGCTTGCATGAAATTATTTTTATATGGAATAAAGAGTATGCAAAATGGTAAGAAAAAATATGGTAATGGTGAGTCAATGTACATAGCATAAATAACACACCATAGGTAGAAATATTTAAATAAATACCAAAATAATTATGAAAAATCCTATATACAATGAAATAATTACACACAAATGGGCCATAATATACTTATTATTTTTTATTTTTTTTATTTTTTTGGCTCAACTAGCCCAGTGACTAGTTAATTGAGGGTTTTTAAGAAGATATGGGAAAAGTCCCCTAACTCACACACGCCTATGTACAGTGAAATGGTAGGGATAACCAAAATGTTTGAGTGATTTGATAGGGTGAGGTAGCTTACTATGGAAATTATGGAAAGCCGAAAAACGGCTTTCAATACTTAACAGCATGAGTGAGGGCCTCATCTACCTCATTCCCAAGGAGAATGGCTCTTTGGATGAGATTCGACAGTGGCGCCTCATCACCATCCTCAACTCATCCTACAAAATTCTTGCCAAGGCTCTGAGTCTGAGGATTCAGCCACTTCTAGAGAGCATTATACATGGGACACAGACAGGTTTTGTCAAGGAGCATAGTATCCTTGACCACATCTTTACTTTTTGGGAGGCTTCTGTCATCGCACGGCTCCGTAGGGAGGACCTAGTGATTCTTCTTCTCGATTTTGAGAAGGGCTACGACAAAGCTGTTTGGGACTTTTTGGAGGTCACTTTACGCAGGCTGGGTTTCTCAGATGCTTGGATCAGAGGGGTGTCAGCTTTGTACAGACGTGCACACAGTCAGGTACTTTTGTCAGGAGGTAGAGGTGATCGTTTCACGCTCACACATTTGGTCAGAAGGGCTGCCCTCTTGCTCCCTTCCTGTTTCTATTCTATGTTGAGGCGATGAGCAGGTTTTTGGTTTCACAACAGGTTGGTTTACGTGGCTTAGCGCTCCCTATTCGGGGAGATAAGCTACTGGACGCTGAGTTTGCAGACGACTCAGCCTTGTACTTGGATGGACAAGAGGCAAACCTTCACACATGTGAGCAGGCTCTAAAGACTTTTTGTTGTGCATCGGAGGCACTGATGAACTGGACAAAGATAGTGGCTTTCTCAGTTGGTAGTGCTCCTACGCCTGATTGGATGCTAGGTGAGGGTTTGAGGTGGATTCCCCCAAGGACTACATTTCGGTGCTTGGATTGTCTGGTTGGTTTGGACTTGTTTCCCGAGCAGCAGATTGCTCCCCTCCTCCTATCTATCAAGAGGAAGTTGTTACATTGGAGCTCCGCACGACTTTCTTTGGCTGACAGAGTTGTAGTGGCCAACTAGGTGTTGTTGGCTACTATGTGGTACATCACTTCTTGTTGGATCTTTTTGAGTTCTTGCATCAGCCAGGTTAAGAGGCTGATCAGGAACTTACTTTGGTCAGGGCATGACACTCAGATATCCCGAGCCATAGTGGCATGGCAGGTCATCATTCTTCCTTGTTCTCAGGGATAGACCCAGCATAGCAGAGCAGAGCCCTTCTTGGGAAGTTTATAGTCATAGGACTTCTCGCAGGAGAGGAGCCCTGGAAGGAGTTCTTGCTTCAGGGGCTTAAGTACTAGGGTGCCTCAGGCTGGAGGCCCCTGGCGACCCTCGACTAGATGGATTTTGACAGAGATGCGCACAGTTGGGTTGAGCAAGAGATTGGAGGACAGCTTCGCTATGAGTCTGCTCCGATCCTGGGAGCAACTGGGGAGAGGCCTAGAGTAGCGTCAGCCTACTTGCACGGAGGAGCGCTTGAGACAACCCCTTGTTTGGAACCCCATGGTTAGCACTCAGAGAGGCCACTTGGTTGGTAGTCGGCCTCATGTTTCCTGGGGTCCCATGGCAGAGGGTCCAACACGCACTTTAGGTGACTAGCTACAATTTTCAGGCTTGTCAGAGGAGCTTCATGGCATTCAGTGTTACACGGCATGAGAGGGGTGCAGAGCATGTGTCAGGACATCTCAGAGGTAGTACCAGTTGAGTGGCTCACACCTCTCGAGTCAGCAGCGCCCAGATGGATGGGGACCTTCTCGCGACTGGAGGTTCTCATCTCAGTTCGGACTTGCTCAGAGACTATACCCTCCCTGCTCTTCGAGCTACAGGGTGAGGGACGCTTACACCGAGTTGCAGTAGAGGCCCCATCGGTGGCAGAGTGCTGTTTTCAGAGGATCCGTGTGGTGGGTATCTGTGGGAGGACTTGTGTCATAGATCTCGACCTAGCAGCGCTTGAGACTGGCCACTGGAGACTGTGGGCTGTCCACTGGGACGAGTATAGTCGGACCCTGGAGAGTGGATTTGGAGGGACCCTTTCTCCTCAACAGACCATCCAGGTGTCCCTTTCTTTCAGTACACTGTTCGCCCGGGATGTCACATACTAGCAGCGCAGAGAGAGGCTCGTCCTGCTGTAGCACCTCATTGGCAGGAGGAGGGTCTCACGGCTAAGTTCTTGGCAGCTTTTTGGAAGAGGCTGTAGGACTCTAGACAGTCGAGGCGAGTCACTTTGTTCTAGTGGCTAGTTACACACCGAGCTACAGCAGTTGGGAGATGGCTTGTACATAGTGGTCTCTCGGCCGCATGTGCAGCTTGTGACCATCTTGTGGACAGTCAACGTCACTGTCTTTGGGAATCTCCTTTGGCACAGTAGGTGTGGCTTTGTGTTCTTTGGCTTATGCCAGCTCTTTTTACAGCTCGGCAGTACACTTGTGGGGCAGCTGCTTGGTCCACTCTCACGGGCCCAGCACTTCAGTTTGAGCTATCCTCCATCAGCAGCATGATACTGATATAGGGGGGGTCGTCCTACACTCCAACCTACTACAGAGCGTACTCCACAGGAGTGGTGCAGTGAGAGAGAGGAGTGTTGGGAGCTCATCAATTGCGTGACACGCTTGTTCATCTAAGCGGGCCCGCTGCTTTCGCATCATCGAGGGTCGCCCTGTACCACCAGCAGAGACTGTTCGGGATATTTGGCTAGAGCTGATCCACACTCTCAGAGGACAGTTCGAGAGACTCCAGGGTAGCTCCGACTGCATGTGGGAGCGCAGAGAGGCTTTCCTTCGACTCTAGCATCCTGGGCCTTTTTTCACCATGGTCCAATGTGGGACAATCCCTTCTTTCTTGGATTTCCTGTCACTCTTCAGAAACATTATTAGGAATCGATACGCCCAAGTGGACTGGGGTTACGTGCGACCGCAACAAGCAAAAAAAAAATATGTGGTTCTTTCCTTGAGTGATACAGAACACTATCAAAGCTCTGATACCAATGTAAGGTGTCAACGAAAGTGAATGTTGAACTTTGCTTAAGATGAGTGCTCCGAACTGTGCTCAAGGTTCCTTTTACTTATGGAAGGGAGAGCCTTCTGTTCCTTTAGTGAGAGAGTGCAAATGATCACAAACAAAGTGAATGAACACTCCTCCGAAGGTGCCACTCTCTATGGCGAGAAGTCTACTATTGATTGCACAGATCTCTACAATGCTTGGACTTGCCGACGATGTCGATGACAATGAGGACGACTACGAGACGAGCTGAAATCTGAAAATGCTAAGGCTGAAATCTGGAAATCTTTATCTACTGAACTTTGACTCTATGTCGGCGACGATGTCGATGACGACAAGGCGACGACGACGCGCTGAAAACCCAGATGCTGAAATCTGCATTTTCCGGGCTGAAACTGTAAACTTCGATGGATGTGACCGTGCGTCAAGGATCTGTTGCGGGAAGGTGAGATCTGCGAGGTTCGGGTGTTCTACTGCGATGTCTAATTGCTGAAAACTGAAAACGTTGGTGCTCAATGAGGTCGTGTAGCGATGGAACTGCAAAAGGTTGGCTGTTTTGCTACTCCAAAAACGCTAGGGCTGATTTGTCTTGCGGTGGAAATTTGCTAACTCTAGTGTTGATCTGCTGTCTGCTGGGGAATCTGCTAACGCTAGGGCTGATCTGTCTTCTTGCTGTCGCCGGGCTGATCTGCAATCCAAATCGCCACGGCTGATCTGGGTGAAAAACGCTAGGCCTTGCAATGCAAAAAAGCTAGGTCTTCTGTCTTGGGGGGTCTTGCTGAGAAGTTGTCTGATGAACACAAGGTTCCTACTGCCTCTTTTGTCCATAAGTGCTAGCGCTAGCTTTTTTTATATAATGCCTAACTCAAATTGCCCTACCCAGTTTCCCAACAAAAGTCACTTAAAAATAATAAGTGAAAATTGGCTAAAATAGGGCAAATAGGTCTATGCACTGTAAAAATGGTCCCGATGGAGTCTAATGGAAATCTGATGATCATGTTGTGTGCAACCAGAGGATATGCATCTACTCTAAGTGTCTAGACATGCATGGTCTACGAACAGACTCACAAAAGTGCCAAAACACTTCCTAATCTAACGGAACTAAACTGAATTGAACCCTTGTCATGAAGTAGCTTGTCTACGTACACATAGGGTTAGATGTGTCACGTGACACGCATGGCCCATTCATTACTCCCTTGAACATTCACAAACGGTCCATGTCCTGCTAAAGGAAATTGCCTTGGACCATTGAACACCGCCGGTTGCTCAACCACATGGGCTTTCCCTCGAGCATCATGAGTCCTCTGTGCATTGGAAATCTTCTTTTATTGCAACGGCTCAGTCATGCCCTGTGTCGGAGGCTGAAAACCCTGTGTCGGAGCTTGAAATTCTTGTGTAGGATCTTGTAAGATCTTCTGTATCCTTGGGTTTCTAGTCAACTGCTGAAACATTTCCATGCAGCTACGCAATTGAGCTCTAAACAACCTGTCCTCTTCATGAAGAGTTGAAGGAACTTTCTCCGTGCCACGTGAGAAGATCCCTCTTCATGAACTTGGTGTCTCTTCTCTGCCATAATGACAAGCTGTGTGTTGCTTTCACCCACAATAATCCACACTGCACTTTTTCAAGAAAAAGTGACTATTCTATAACCGGCCTGTACACAGTAGAGGGCGGTACCAATTCATTTACCTGTTAACTTTACACAGAGCATTGTGAAGAAAAGAGAACACAATTACATCCAACGACTAGAATGTCACTGCGCACACGAGACCGACACTTTGTAGGCCCAAAAGACTAGCATTCCTTTCGGTATTTCTTGTATTCAATTATAAGTTGACGATCCGAACACCAAGCTTTCACGAAGCAATCCCAAACCTGACGAGGCCTAAAAACGCAAGTTTCTAACTTGCTTTAGGCAGTAGAACGACGAAAAAACCCCTATAGGTCAAAAGTACTTGTCCAGGACGGATTCCCTCGCAATTTAGAAGCTTTTTGGTAAGATGTCATAAAAATTCAACGTGCTGTAATTCTCTGTTTTTTCATTGTCGGGTAACCAAAACCCTGTACACGCATCCCAAGGCTTTCCTGAGGCTCCCCTAGTGTTCCCTTGCAGTTTAGATGCGAAACCCTAAACCTGAAAAAAAACACAGCAGGCTGTAATTATCTGTTTTGGATCGTTTTTAGCAGAGCGAACACGCCTACGTGTGTCCCAAGGACTCTTGCACTCAATGGGACAATTCCCCTGTAAGTTGGACGAGTTTTCACGCGAGAAAACTATCCAAATTCGCAATCTTTCACGATGGAACTGGGCGTACCTGTGGGGGATTAACAATTAGCTTATTCGGTTCCTGTTCAAAAGGCTCTTGCCTTGGTAAACGCGCATAAAACCCCTAGAGCTGTCATATTTATCTGAGTAGCCCAACTAGTGGGACATTACCATATGTGCAAAGGGGAGAGAGAGATGCACAAGAGCAAATCATCGCACTATATGAGACAAAGGAGAAGGCAAACTTTCGATTAAAGCCGTCAACCTGCACCCACTACTCACACACACACACACACACTGTAAGTCACTTATGGACAAAAATCATCCCTCGCCCTAGAGGTGTCTTGCAGGTAACTCTTAAACTTCTAAGTATCCAGTTTTCCCCTTTGAGTTAATTCCCTAGTTCCCACCAACTTATAAAGTTGTGACTTGCCAAGTGGCCCAGATTTCATTTCGCACACGGGCTTCCATACTCATAAGAATTCAGTGCTAACTGGCCCGACTAGTCCCAGACCCCGACCAACCTAGACTCTCGATGTGAGAAACCTATTCGGCCGTAGCCATTTCACACTGGCCATGCAATGTCCACTTGCACCTTTTCAAGGGTTTCAGGGAAAACAAGTAAAAATAAAATAAATAAAAATATTTAGTACATATTTAGAGAAGGCAATAGAAAAAGTACACCTTCTGGTGATAGTCAGACACCTCTCGCGCCCAGAAAGGTCAATCTCTCTCCTCTTGTGCCTCGTGGAGTTTAGCCCCTTGCAACCTTGATACGCGAGCTCTTTGTGTCGAGCTCACAACGTCTCCATATCCATGGAAGCTCCGAACTTTGATCAGTTGCCGATGTGAGGACTTTCGGAAAGAGGAAAATGTCGGGAGAGGACTAGCACCACAACCTTCAGGTCTAATAGAACTTTTGAGTACACTAGGGGTGAGCTATTAGAGAAAAGGTTAATTCAACTTAGTTCTTTACCCTTTTGCTCCCCATAGCTTCTAGTGCAAAAAAAGGATGGCTCTTGACATATGTGTATTGATTATCGTGCGTTGAATAAGAATACCATCACAACCAGGTTTCCTATTCCAAGGATTGATGAAATTCTTGACTGTTTAGAGGGTGTTGCAATTTTTAGCCGAATTGACCTTAAGAGTAGATACCGTTAGATTTGTATTAGGCCAGAGGATGTGCACAAGATTGCATTTAGAATGACATTTGGTCCTTATAAGTTCTTAGTGATGCCATTTGGTCTGACAAATGCTCCTACTACGTTCAATAGGATGATGCATCAGATTTTTCGCCCACATTAGAAGTTTGTTGGTACATAATTTGATGACATGATAATCTAGTCAAAAAATGAAGAGGAACATAGGCATCACTTGACCATCGTGTTCGAAGAGTTGTGCAATTATAGGTTGCTCATCAACCCCAAGAAAAGTGAATTCTTCTTGGAAAAGATTCATTTTCTACGCCATATAATGTCAAAGGGTGGTGTTCGAATGGATCATGTCAAGGTTGAAACAATCAGCACAGGGCCAGATTTGAACGCTAGGCATGATGTCCGTAGCTTCTTGGGATTATGCTCTTACCATAGAAGATTCATCCAGAACTTTGTCAAGATTGCTTAACCCCTATATGCTTTGTAAAGAAAGAGGTCAGTTTCAAATGGACACAAAGAGAGATTTTAGCTTTTAATCTCTGAAAAGAAAAGATGACCTTGGATCCACTAATCTTGTCAAATCTTTGAAAAAAAAGTCCGGAGAGGAGTAGCACCACAACCTTTAAAATTTACCTAGAAAACCTAGGGCATTCCTTTGGGTATTTCTTTTATTCAATTATAAGTTGACGATCCGAACACCAAGCTTTCACGAAGCTATCCCAAACCTGACGAGGCCTAAAAACGCAAGTTTCTGACTTGCTTTAGGCAACAGAACGACGAAAAAACCCCTGTAGGTCAAAAGTACTTGTCCAGGACGGATTCCCTCGCAATTTAGAAGCTTTTTGGTAAGATGTCATAAAAATTCAACGTGCTGTAATTCTCTGTTTTTTCATTGTCGGGTAACCAAAACCCTGTACACGCATCCCAAGGCTTTCCTGAGGCTCCCCTAGTGTTCCCTTTCCAGTTTAGATGCGAAAACCTAAACCTGCAAAAAAACACAGCAGGTTGTAATTATCTGTTTTGGATCATTTTAGCAGAGCGAACACGCCTACGTGTGTCCCACGGACTCTTGCACTCAATGGGACAATTCCCATGTAAGTTGGACGAGTTTTCACGCGAGAAAACTATCCAAATTCGCAATCTTTCACGATGGAACTGGGCGTACCTGTGGGGGATTAACAATTAGCTTATTCGGTTCCTGTTCAAAAGGCTCTTGCCTTGGTAAACGCGCATAAAACCCCTAGAACTGTCATATTTATCTGAGTAGCCCAACTATTGGGACATTACCATATGTGCAAAGGGGAGAGAGAGATGCACGAGAGAAAATCATCGCACTATATGAGACAAAGGAGAAGGCAAACTTTCGATTAAAGCCGTCAACCTGCACCCACTACTCACACACACACACACACACACTGTAAGTCACTTATGGACAAAAATCATCCCTCCCCCTAGAGGTGTCTTGCAGGTAACTCTTAAACTTCTAAGTATCCAGTTTTCCCCTTTGAGTTAATTCCCTAGTTCCCACCAACTTATAAAGTTGTGACTTGCCAAGTGGCCCAGATTTCATTTCGCACACGGGCTTCCATACTCATAAGAATTCAGTGCTAACTAGCCCGACTAGTCCCAGACCCCGACCGACCTAGACTCTTGATGTGAGAAACCTATTCGGCCGTAACCGTTTCACACTGGCCATGCAATGTCCACTTGCACCTTTTCAAGCGTTTCAGGGAAAACAAGTAAAAATAAAATAAATAAAAATATTTAGTACATATTTAGAGAAGGCAATAGAAAAAGTACACCTCCTGGTGACAGTCAGACACCTCTCGCGCACAGAAAGGTCAATCTCTCTCCTCTTGTGCCTTGTGGAGTTTAGCCCCTTGCAACCTTGATACGCGAGCTCTTTGTGTCGAGCTCACAATGTCTCCATATCCATGGAAGCTCCGAACTTAGATCAGTTGCCGATGTGAAGACTTTCGGAAAGAGGAAAATGTCGGGAGAGGAGTAGCACCACAACCTTCATGTCTGATAGCACTTTTGAGTACGCTAGGGGTGAGCTATTAGAGAAAAGGTTAATTCAACTTAGTTCTTTACCCTTTTGCTCCCCATAGCTTCTAGTGCAAAAAAAGGATGGCTCTTGACGTATGTGTATTGATTATCGTGCGTTGAATAAGAATACCATCACAACCAGGTTTCCTATTCCAAGGATTGATGAAATTCTTGACTGTTTAGAGGGTGTTGCAATTTTTAGCCGAATGGACCTTAAGAGCAGATACCGTTAGATTTGTATTAGGCCAGAGGATGTGCACAAGATTGCATTTAGAATGACATTTGGTCCTAATAAGTTCTTAGTGATGCCATTTGGTCTGACAAATGCTCCTACTATGTTCAATAGGATGATGCATCAGATTCGCCCACATTAGAAGTTTGTTGGTACATAATTTGATGACATGATAATCTAGTCAAAAAATGAAGAGGAACATATGCATCACTTGACCATCGTGCTCGAAGAGTTGCGCAATTATAGGTTGCTCATCAACCCCAAGAAAAGTGAATTCTTCTTGGAAAAGATTCATTTTCTACGCCATATAATGTCAAAGGGTGGTGTTCGAATGGATCATGTCAAGGTTGAAACAATCAGCACATGGCCAGATTTGAACGCTATGTATGATGTCCGTAGCTTCTTGGGATTATGCTCTTACCATAGAAGATTCATCCAGAACTTTGTCAAGATTGCTTAACCCCTATATGCTTTGTAAAGAAAGAGGTCAGTTTCAAATGGACACAAAGAGAGATTTTAGCTTTTAATCTCTGAAAAGAAAAGATTACTTTGGATCCAGTAATCCTGTCAAATCTTCGAAAAAAATGTCCGGAGAGGAGTAGCACCACAACCTTTAAAATTTACCTAGAAAACCTAGGGCATTCCTTTCGGTATTTCTGTTATTGAATTATAAGTTGACGATCCGAACACCAAGCTTTCACGAAGCTATCCCAAACCTGACGAGGCCTAAAAACGCAAGTTTTTGACTTGCTTTAGGCAGCAGAACGACGAAAAAACCCCTGTAGGTCAAAAGTACTTGTCGAGGACGGATTCCCTCGCAATTTAGAAGCTTTTTGGTAAGATGTCATAAAAATTCAACGTGCTGTAATTCTCTGTTTTTTCATTGTCGGGTAACCAAAACCCTGTACACGCATCCCAAGGCTTTCCTGAGGCTCCCCTAGTGTTCCCTTGCAGTTTATATGCGAAACCCTAAACCTGCAAAAAAACACAGCAGGCTATATCTATCTGTTTTGGATCGTTTTTAGCAAAGGGAACACGCCTACGTGTGTCCCAAGGACTCTTGCACTCAATGGGACAATTCCCATGTAAGCTGGACGAGTTTTCACGCGAGAACACTATCCAAATTCGCAATCTTTCATGATGGAACTGGGCATACCTGTGGGGGATTAACAATTAGCTTATTCGGTTCCTGTTCAAAAGGTTCTTGCCTTGGTAAACGCGCATAAAACCCCTAGAACTGTCATATTTATCTGAGTAGCCCAACTAGTGGGACATTACCATATGTGCAAAGGGGAGAGAGAGAGATGCACGAGAGCAAATCATCGCACTATATGAGACAAAGGAGAAGGAAAACTTTCGATTAAAGCCGTCAACCTGCACCCACTACTCTCACACACACACACACAGTGTAAGTCACTTATGGACAAAAATCATCCGTCGCCCTAGAGGTGTCTTGCAGGTAACTCTTAAACTTCTAAGTATCCAGTTTTCCCTTTTGAGTTAATTCCCTAGTTCCCACCAACTTATAAAGTTTTAAGTGACTTGCCAAGTGGCCCAGATTTCATTTCGCACACGGGCTTCCATACTCATAAGAATTCAGTGCTAACTGGCCCAACTAGTCCTAGACCGACCGACCTAGACTCTCGATGTGAGAAACCTATTTGGTCGTAGCCATTTCACACTGACCATGCAATGTCCACTTGAACCTTTTCAAGGGTTTCAGGGAAAACAAGTAAAAATAAAATAAATAAAAATATGTGGTACATATTTAGAGAAGGCAATAGAAAAAGTACACCTCCTGGCGACAGTCAAACACCTCTCGCGCACAGAAAGGTCAATCTCTCTCCTCTTGTGCCTTGTGGAGTTCAGCCCCTTGCAACCTTGATACGTGAGCTCTTTGTGTCGAGCTCACAATGTCTCCATATCCATGGAAGCTCCGAAATTCGATCAGTTGCCGATGTGAAGACTTTCGGAAAGAGGAAAATGTCGGGAGAGGAGTAGCACCACAACCTTCAGGTCTGATACCACTTGTGAGTATGCTAGGGGTGAGCTATTAGAGAAAGGGTAAATTCAACTTAGTTCTTTACCCTTTTGCTCCCCATAGCTTCTAGTGCAAAAAAAGGATGGCTCTTGACGTATGTGTATTGATTATCGTGCGTTGAATAAGAATACCATCACAACCAGGTTTCCTATTCCAAGGATTGATGAAATTCTTGACCGTTTAGAGGGTGCTGCAATTTTTAGCCGAATGGACCTTAAGAGCAGATACCGTTAGATTTGTATTAGGCCAGAGGATGTGCACAAGATTGCATTTAGAATGACATTTGGTCCTTATAAGTTCTTAGTGATGCCATTTGGTCTGACAAATGCTCCTACTACGTTCAATAGGATGATGGATCAGATTTTTCGCCCACATTAGAAGTTTGTTGGTACATAATTTGATGACATGATAATTGTTACCATATACATGTGGTAGTGATGTGTGTGAACACACTAGGACCACCGGGGCATTTTTTCCCTCTTTAGCAGGTTTTTTCCCCCGTGCATTGTATATACGCCCATCACTCTAGGGCTATCTATCTTTCCATTGCACACTAAGTAATACACTCTCTATTGTGTGCCTTGAGCTTCCTTCGTCTTCTCCAAGCTATGTGTGTTTCTCTGCAACCCTAATTCCAACAATTGGTATCAGAGCAGGTCACGTCCTCCTGGGCTTAGTCACCAGCTGCTCTAGCACACGCCTGCTCACCTTCTCCGATTTCAGTGAGCTTTCGGCATCTGTTTCCACTACAGGCAGTACTGCACAGGCTATTTCGTCATTTTGTGTAGAATTTCTGTCAGTGCCGTTTCTTGCATAACAGGTGCCTTACAATCTTCTACGGTTTGTGCTATATAGCACAGGTTGTTCCCGCTCCGTTTCTCCTATTTTCGGGCAGTTTTCACATCAGGTGCAGCATTTACAATGGCTGACAACAACAACACAGATGTGTTCAAGATGTTTGCTGCTGAGGACAGGTTGGATGGGGACAACTACCCTATGTGGGCTTATATGATGCAACATGTTCTTGTGTCAAAGGGTGTCTGGAACATTGTGCAGGGCATTGATGTACGTCCTGGTTCTGAGGATGTAGGCGATGTTGAGGATGTTGCAGGTCTTGCTGCAAGGATTGCAGCTGTTAGAGTTGTTTTGCCTACAACAGAACAAGCTCGTTGGGATGTTAAGGATGCGTAGGCTCATGCATTGATTGCATTGTCTGTGAAGCGCACCATTGTTTCTCACATCCGTTCAGCAAAATCTGCAAAACAGGCTTGGGATATTTTAGCATGTCTTTATGCAAGCCGCAATGAGGCTAAAATTGCTTTGCTGCGTAAAGAGCTGGAGTCGAAGATTATGCATGAGGAAGATGATATGGACACTTTCCTTGCTAGTGTCAAGGATATCAATGAGCAGCTTATTTCTGCAGGTGAAGTCATTTCAGACAGTTCCCTTGTGCAACTGTTCTTGATGCATTACCAGATTCCTACCATACTTTTGCTAGTACTTGGAGACTGATGACCCAAGGAAATCCTGAAGTTGTGAAGTTTGATGCATTATGCACATTGTTGTTGCAAGAGTCACTTTCTAGAAAAAGCAGGACTAGGCAGCGTGCAGTTGAACAGGCCTTTATTGCTTCTCAAAGAAAGGGTGGTAACAGTAATGCAACCACTTCTTATGGTTCTGCTACGAGTGGTAAAAATTATGTTCCTAATGCTTCTGCTGGCAGCAATTCATTTGGAAATTCTGGTGATAAGGACAAAAAGAAGATGCGTTGCCATTATTGTAAAGCCAATGATCACTTGATCAAGTTGTGTCCTAAGTTGAAGGCCAAAGAGGCTAAGAAGAAAGAGGGTGGTTCCACTGCAAATGCTGGTTCCACTACAAATGCCGCCATTGTTGAGTCTTCTGTGAAAGGAGACTGTGTTGCTAATGTTGATGCAGAATGGGATTTTAGCGCAGAGTGCACTTACAATCCTGCTGTCCATGATGCATGCTTGTCAGTTGCTGCAGATTCACATGTGTGGTATTTCGACAGTGGTGCTACAAAGCACATTACCTCACATCGTGAATTGTTTACCTCTCTCGAGTCTGTCCCTCATGGGAATTCAGTCACTTGTGCCAACAACCCCTCTTATCCAGTTCAGGGAGTTGGAAAGATTGTGCTCACTGCTACTAATGGCAGTTCCTTCACACTTGTTGATGCACTTTATGTACCTGGGATCAAGAAGAATCTCTTGTCTGTATCCGCACATGCTAGACTTGGACTTGTAGTCAAATTTGTGGATGACAGATGTACAATTCATGATCTCAGTTTTGGTGATGACATTGTTGCATCTGGGCTTTTGTGTCGTGGGCTGTATAAGCTCACTTTGTATGACAAGTGTGGACAAAATTTTGCAAATGCTGTTGCAGATTCAAGGGCTATTTCAGATGCAAAAATTTGGCATGCACGTTTTGGTCATCTGAATTTTGCCAGTTTGCTGCGTTTGCAAAAATCTGATATGGTTGCTTCTTTGCCACCTCTTGAAGCACCTGTCAAACATGTTTGTGAAGGCTGTATTTTGGGTAAGATGCAGCGTTCTAAATTTCCAAAGGATGGTTCAGTTCGGGCCACATGCAGGTTGCAGCTTGTGCATAGTGATGTTTGTGGGCCCATGCAAACTCCGTCCTTGGGCAATTACCTGTACTCGTGACTTTCATTGATGATTACTCCAGGCATGCATGGGTATTTCCGCTTAAAGCGAAGTCCGAAGTTTTTATGTGCTTCAAATAATTTCTGGCTATGGATGAAAATGTCTCGAAATGTACTATGGGCACCCTCCGTTCCGATCGAGGGGGGGAGTATATGTCTCATGAATTTAATGCATTTCTGGCTAGTCGTGGGATAAAACACCAATGTACAGTGCCTTATACGCCTCAGCAAAATGGTGTTGCTGAGAGGAAAAACAGGTCACTGACGGAAATGGCACGATGTATGGTCAAAAGTCAAGCTTTACCGCATTCTTTTTGGCTTGAGGCCATCATGTGTGCCACTTATGTACTTAACAGGTGTCCTACGAAAGCTTTGCAGTCTATTACTCCATATGAAGCATGGCATGATAGAAAGCCTTCTATTGAGCACATGCGTGTTTTTGGCTGTTTGGAATATGCTTTGGTGCCACAAGTGCAGCGCAGAAAATTGGATGAGAAGGTTGTCACATGTATTTTTGTTGGTTATAGTGCTGAAAGCAAAGGTTACAGGTTGTATCATCCGCAAACAAAACGTATTCTGGTTTCTCGGGATGTAGTGTTTGTGGAAGATTTTGTTCAGCCCTTGCTGTCATATACTAGAGACAGTAATGTAAGCTCACAGGACATTTATGACACTTTGTTGCCTCTTTTTAGTGGTGGAAATACGAATGTAAGTTCCAATGAGGCAAATGTACAGCCTATGGGGGTTTCTAAAAATGTTTTAGATCAGCCTATTATTGATGCAGATGTACATGATGTACTTGATGAGGAAAGGGCTGAAAATGAGCAGGCTAGAGGTATGCCAAAATGGCTGGTGCACACTTTGCGTGACAGTAAATTGGATGCACCTTTGTCTAGTCGTACTCGTTCAGGCTCTCACCATGCATCTTATGCATCAGATTGTTATGCTTTGGCTGTGTCTAGTTTACATGATGTTGAGGAGCCTCTGTCTTTTGATGAAGCACAGAATTCAGAAAATTGGATGCCTACCATGCAATCAGAATATGATGCAATCAGAATATGATGCACTTATAGAAAATGACACATGGACTTTATGTGATTTGCCTCCTGGCAAAAAGGCCATTGGTACAAAGTGGGTTTACAAGTTGAAACGCAAACCGGATGGTGAGATCGATCGCCATAAGGCTCGACTTGTTGCAAAGGGTTATGCACAGCAAAAAGGCATAGATTATGACGAGACTTTTGCTCCCACTTGTCGTATGACTACTGTGCGTTTTCTATGTGCATTGGCAGCTCATTTTGGTTGGGATGTACATCAATCAGACATTGTTACTGCTTTCTTGAATGGTGACATATTTGAGGAAGTTTATGTAACGCAGCCTCGCGGTTTTTTCATAAAAGGACAAGAGGAAAAAGTGTGCAAATGTAACAAGGCTTTGTATGGGTTGAAGCAATCTCCTCGTGCTTGGTATGAGAAAGCTGACACTCATTTGGTCAAACAAGGCTTTCGTAACAGTCCAACAGAAAGCACATTGTATGTAAAGCGTGAGGGTGATGTATTTCTCATCGTGGTTGCTACTTATTGCTGAATTTAAGGCTGCTACTTTCAAGATGAAAGATTTGGGGCTGTTGCATCATTATTTGGGTATACAGTTTAAGCAGTGTGATGGTGGTATTGCCTTGTGTCAGAAAAGTTACATAGAGACATTGCTATGTAAGTTTGGACTTGAGGATTGCAAACCTATTGCCACTCCCATGGAAACAGGTTTGAAGTTGAGTCTACATGATGCTGGCAATCCTGCTGATGTCACTCTTTACCAAACTGCTGTTGGCTGCCTCATTTATGTATGCAACACAAGGCCAGATATTCAGTTCGCAGTCTCACAGGTCAGCAGATTTATGCATAGCCCAGGGTCTAAGCATTGGCAGGCTGTCAAGAGGATTTTCCGCTACCTTAGTGGCACTTTACATCTTGGCTTGTTTTATCCCAAGGGGGGATCATTGCCGCCAGACTTACATGCTTTTTCGGACTCAGATTGGGCTGGTTGTTTTGACACGAGAGTGTCCACAAGTGGTTTTTGTTTCATGCTTGGCAGTTCATGTATATCATGGTTGAGCAAGAAGCAACCTACTGTGGCCACTTCGAGTTGTGAGGCTGAGTACAGGGTAGTCTTCACAGCTACGGTTGAGTGTGTATGGCTCAGACGCCTTATGGATGATTTGGGTGTTGGACAAGACACTGCCAACACTATCTACATTGACAGTCAGAGCGCATTGGCAGTTGCAAGGAACCCAGTTTTTCATGCTCGCACAAAGCACATTGAGGTGCATTACCACTATGTCAGGGAGAGGCTCTTAGCAGGAGAGATCAGCTTGGCTTATGTGCCAACACAGGACAACCTTGCAGATCTTTTCACAAAGGCATTGTCTCGTGAGAAGCTTGAAGCTTTCCGCAAAGCTTTGGGCTTACTCCCCTTTGTGGACTGATCCTGTCGTCAGGGCATGGCACTTCCCTTTACTCATGTGCCAGCTCTCGTTCACCGCATCACTCCAGGGGGGATTTGTTACCATATACATGTGGTAGTGATGTGTGTGAACACACTAGGACCGCCGGGGCATTTTTTCCCTCTTTAGGAGGTTTTTTCCCCCGTGCATTGTATATACGCCCATCACTCTAGGGCTATCTATCTTTCCATTGCACACTAAGTAATACACTCTCTATTGTGTGCCTTGAGCTTCCTTCGTCTTCTCCAAGCTGTGTGTGTTTCTCTGCAACCCTAATTCCAACAATAATCTAGTCAAAAAATGAAGAGGAACATAGGCATCACTTGACCATCGTGTTCGAAGAGTTGCGCAATTATAGGTTGCTTATCAACCCCAAGAAAAGTGAATTCTTGGCCATGAGCAACTCTTCGAACACTATAATCTAGTCAAAAAATGAAGAGGAACATAGGCATCACTTGACCATCGTGTTCGAAGAGTTGCGCAATTATAGGTTGCTCATCAACCCCAAGAAAAGTGAATTCTTCTTGGAAAAGATTCATTCTCTACGCCATATAATGTCAAAGGGTGGTGTTCGAATGGATCATGTCAAGGTTGAAACAATCAACACATGGCCAGATTTGAACGCTATGCATGATGTCCGTAGCTTCTTGGGATTATGCTCTTACCATAGAAGATTCATCTAGAACTTTGTCAAGATTGCTTAACCCCTATATGCTTTGTAAAGAAAGAGGTCACTTTCAAATGGACACAAAGAGAGATTTTAGCTTTTAATCTTTGAAAAGAAAAGATGACTTTGGATCCAGTAATCTTGTCAAATCTCAGGAAGTCATTTGTGGTCCAGTGTACGTGATGCGTGTGCAATAGTATTGGGGCATTGCTAATGCAAGATGGTAGGGTAATGTTCTATGAAAGCAAAATCTTGCAAGGCTCAAAAAAGACTATGAAAATCTATGAGAAAGAGCTACTAGCCATGCTGATTTTGTTGTACAAACAAATCATCAGACCTTGTGATACTTCATAACATAGTCAAAGTTATATGGAAAGCATATCCAATGAGCAAACATTCTCTCTATGTTCCAATTTCAAATTGTGCATATGGAAGGCTAAAAGAATGTTGTGGCGGATGAGTTATCAAGAAAGCCACAAATTTCAGTTGTGCCCATTCCTTATCATCGGGAGCTTGATGGCATGAAGGAACAATATGATACTGATGAAGACTTTCCTAGAATCTTTGAATAGTCATAAGATTGACAACGCGATGAGCACTATCTCCTCATGGACGGTTTTATGAAGATACATTCAGACCATGTGGCACTCGGCCATTGTGACATAAGGTTATGGTAAAAAGTCATGTCCCACCGTATGCAGAGCATCGTTGTATAGATGCAACAGTGAAAGTGATCGAGACATTCGTTTATTGGCCTACTTTGAGGAGAGATGTGGATGCCTTTGTGCGAGCATGTATGATTTGCCAAAAGGTCAAGTTTGACAGGTAAAAAGCACCACGGTTGTTACGGGCACTACCTATTCCAGACAAGCCATAGGAAAGTATTGCTATGGATTTTATCTTTGATCTTCCGAGAACACCGATAGGGAATGATGGCATATGGACCATTATTTGCAAGTTCAGCAAACAGGCTCATTTTATGCATGACCGAAAGAATATAAAATCTGATCAGATGGCACAACTGTTTATATACAATGTGTTTAAGTACCATGGTATACCACAATCTATTGTCAGTGATCATGATCCTCTTATGCTGAGCGTGTTTTGGAGAGGCTTGTTTGAAAACATTGGCACTACGCTCAAGTTAGGCCTAAGCATCTTTGATCTGAGTGCTCCTTAGTTTCTGGTGCTAGCTTGCTTACCCAACAAATGCGCTGCTCAAGTCGTACTTCACTATAACTACCAACCTCTACCTCTAGTTGATGCGAAGAGGTACGAATCTGGCCAATCACACATCGTAATGTATGGGATAAAAGTGTATCCATTATTTCGGTCTAATAATAAACCCATCATTTGTAATGTGGAGGAGATCATAGTTATCCGGAATGGGAAACGGGGAATGGCAACGGGCATGAAATGCCATTCCCTATTACAAAGACTCATGTCTGAAACACGGAACGGAAAATTGAAATGGAAACAGGGAAGGAAGACCTAAAAATGGTCATTCCCTTTAACTATGGAGGAGATTCTCTTGGTAGAAAGCCATCTTCGTCCCTGAATCTACTAGTGTCAACCATCTCCTGCTAAAATCAATTTGTGTGATGTCCTGTCTGATGAGCTGGTTAATCTTTGTACAATTGAGAGTGAGCAAAGTCCATCTAGTGAGTACTGAAATGGAGGTAATCTATCCATACTAAAACCATGTAAATCAAACCATGCTGGCACTAGCCAACTGCCTTGATGACTCCAAAGCTATCCAAGCATATCTATGTCCAGGAAGCTCCCATAGGCTATGTATAAATGAAACAAATCTGGCGAATGCTCAACTGTAATGGGAGTCACACGAAGCTTTGTTCAGATAATCTCACGTGGGACTGAGGCCTTGCTTCAAATCATCTTGGCAATCATGGTGACCAAAGGAATCCCTATAGATTTCCAACCATCATATGTGTGTTCCTGTCTGCTATGGTGGTCCATGATAGGGCCCCATATCTATACTCCATATAGCATAAAGGAAGTGACTAGAGTATCAAAAGGCCAAAGCTTCGTGTAGAGCTCCTGAAATTGCACGTGAGCACATCCTCTCTAGAGAACCCAAGGCAGCATAGCAATCTGACATCCGCAGCCCCTCTCAAGGAAAAGGAAGGACCACAAAAAGCACTCCCATATAAGTATATGGATCCACATACTCCACTATTTCCTGGTCATAAGTGACCTGAGGTGCGGATCTCATCACCCACTGTGGAGTGGTGTTAAACACCACAACCTTGGTCTTCCCAAGGTTGACTGCCATACCACTCTCCTATGAATATAAGTGTAATGCATCTAACCGCCTCTGCATCCTCTTTGTGACTCTGCGATCAACACAATGTCATCTGCATATAACGGCAGGTTCAGGCTGCACATACCTAATGGCATGGAGCGATGGACGGGATCTAAGAGTTCACAAGTCATACATGAAGAGGAGAGAGCACAGTAGACTACCTTCTTGCCCCACTTGAGATGATAATTCATATTTCTGATTTTATGGTATCACCTAGACCTATTGGGATAGCAGCGAATCACTCATAATTATCTTTCTCATTGGATTGTTAGGATACTGTGGAGCACTTACAATGTCATTTTACTAAGGAGACTGATGGGTTTTACACTTCACGCTCTTTATGTGATCTGGATCCGCATTTACCTTTAGAGGAGCTTACTCACCAGCTTTGCCAGTCTCTACATACATCGGCAAGGATGGCCTTCCCGCATTCGCAACCCTCAGGTAGAGCACAGACCAGTCGCGTTCCGCAAAATAGTTGGTATGATGTTTAGTGCAGAGAGATGAGAGCACATCTGCAGAGAGGGGTTGCGCTTCGATCTACTACTGATAGAGGACTGCAGACTCTTTTCAGACGCCTCATCAGGCAGAAGAAAAGGGCCTACTTAGCATAGTTGAAGAGGAATTTATATCAGATTTTCCTGAAAATTCAAAAGAGGCATGCAAACTCGTTGGAGAGCATAGCTCTCCATTACAAGTTACTTCACTTGATACATGCGGGGGCAGTATGCAGCTCATTTGTACATAGTACCAGGGTAGCATGCCATTCCAGATCCACAACGGATGTGTCCTCAATCCTCTACATTTTTCACAGATAGCATGGTGCGTGAGGCTATAGACAGGCTTAGCACAAGGAAGGTAAAGGATCATGATGGAGTAATGGCTGAGCATCTAGTACATGCTAGAGATATGCTAGCATTTCTTTTGGCTCATATGCTCAATAGAGCTATGTGTGAAGGTTTCCCTGAGAGTTGGAGCACCAACATGATTGTGCCTATACACAAGTCAGGAGAGGATGCACAGCTTGGAGCAGAGGGACAAGCAGGTTTTTTGGAGAGGATACTCTACTTCTACCCACTTTTCGGCGTGCATTGAGGGGAAGGCTTTGAGCACACGACCAAAAATGCGTACGATCTAACCAGTTGGGGAGGCTTGCTTGATATTCCTTCAGCGGGCACAGTGCACTACCTTCAGACAGTCAATAATTGTTTCTTGCATTTCAATGTTAGTCCTCAATGTGCTACATTCCAATTTCATTTTCTTTATTTTGTCTACGAGCTGCTTGTTGGCTTAATTGCTGCTTGCTCACGTGATTTTGACGCCGCGTTGAAGCTCCATGAAGCTTACGAAATCAGTAGCTCAACTCTGTGAAGCTTTCGCTATGGATGGAGAGAGAGAGAGAGAGAGGCCAAAGTCGGCCTATGAGACAAATCACATGTACATGGATGTATGTCCTCTATCTATGAGGAAAGGACAAAAAGGTGCAAAATAAATACACAAAGTAGTTGTGATACATGGTATGTGAGAGGTGTAAATGCAGCTATATGCTCAGGGTAGTACAATCATGAAGATGCATCATACTATCTAGCTCCATCCTGTGTGAAATTGGGGTGTTCTATGTGCTATATGGGTGGCTCTAGGATGATCTGGGTCTGTGATGGATTCTAGGGCTCTGTATCCTAGAGCTCGTTGTCGCCTCCTAGTTTTGATCATACGCATCATACTATCTAGCTCCATCCTATGTGAAATTGGGGTGTCCTATGTGGTATATGGGTGGCTCTAGGATGATCTGGGTGTGTGATGGATTCTAGGGGCTCTGTATCCTAGAGCTCGTTGTCGCCTCCTAGTTTTGATCATCCCAACCTACTCTAGGGTGACCCCTCTGTGTGTGCTAGGTGGTGGTGCGTCTATTATTCTTTTTTTTCTCTGGAGGGGTGGAGATTGATTTTATTAACTTCGTCAAAAGGCCGAACTTTGTCTATGAAAAAAATCAATGTACATATGTGGTATATCCTCCGTCGCCCAAAAACGAAAAACTGAAGTGAAAATAAATATTATAGCTAAAGCTAACTGATAAACTGGTAATCTTGGGTTACAATGAGTGGTGACTATGATGAAGAAAGGACGATGTAGTTCTACCACCAGGGGCTCAAAATGCATGGCTTTATGAGGTATAGAAGTATGATATGGACTCTAGCTAGCTCCATCCTCTATTATACGGGGGGTGTAGTATGGTATACATCAAAGATGGGGATGTTAGTAACACCTTGAAGAATATGTCTAGGTTTGATCTCAGTTGAGACAGGCGCTTTGCAATCTCCCGATGATCCTTTGCCATCTCTCACTAATAGAGGCGATCTGTCTGAATCTAGGTGCTTTGTCTCCAACTGACTCTAAGCGTCTCTGCTCTCTACAAGGTAACTATGTGTTGTGCGGGTGACTGAGGTGGGGTGCATCTCTAAAAGAATGTCATGATCTATGTGTGACGGTGCCCATCTAGTACTGTTCGGGCTTGTAAAGAGGTCTCTCGGTGTCCTTGAATCTTTAATGTAAATCTCCCTAGTACATGTTGGTTTGTAAGAGCTCGTGAAGGGAGTGTTGCTTTTTTAATAAGATGGGATCAAATGGAAATGTAGGCCCTACAACCATGTGCATAGTGCTCCTCATCCTCCACCTCCTCACGTTGCTTACCAGCCACCTCCTCTCAACGTACTCTCCATATCCTCTCATCTCTAGGGATCCGAGCTGCTTTGCCAGTCTCTATCTCAAGGGACGGGACAAAACCCTGAGCTCGCTAATTGCCACCCTAGAATCATGTGGTAAGAATCCCTCCACATATCAAGGTCTCTTTATGGTCTTTCTAAGGCTCAGCATAGAATAGTGCGCCACGAGAGAGAGATAGATAGATAGATAGATAGATAGAGAGAGAGAGAGAGAGAGAGAGAGAGAGAGAGAGAGAGAGAGAGAGATGAGATGAAATGTTATATTAAACGTCTTCAAAAGGCCAAAATTCCCTATGAGACCAAATTGATACAACCCTTTTGGATCTAATCCAATGTTGGTACAAAAATAAAATGAAGTAAAGTGAAAGACTAAAACTAAAAGACATCAGCCTGAAAATCATCATCATCATCATCCATGCATGAGGATGCCCGGCATCGGGCGTTGTCCGAGAAAGTATTGCATCAGTCATTGAAGAGCTTCGTCAATGTCCGCCTCTGTAAATAATCGTATTGGGCGTCTCCCATGGCGTGCTAGAATAGGCCTGATTCTTTGGTGGAGCCTCCGTCGATGTCATGGTCGCTCCCGTAGATGTGGGCGTCTAGCTCTCTCGAGCTCAATGGTTTTGTCCACTAATATACCTATTGTAGAAGTGGGCTCTGAATTCTTCTACGAAGCATGCTCATCTAGTTGTTGAGTCCCTGCTCTAAAGAAGTCATTGATCTCCCTCTGTGAATGTCTCCCACTACTTGGTCTCCTCAAGAGACTTTCCCTGTGTCTGCGCAGCTCTAGCAAAAAAAGCCCGAGGCATCTTTGATCCTAATATCTCACGACTCTAGCCAACAGTCCAAAGCCCTCTCTAAATAGACAGTGAAAGCGGCCTCGTATCTTAGGCAATGACGAATGTGATGTAACTTTGTCTCTGGCTATATATGACATAACCGAGTTGTCCAACAATCTACTCGATTGGAGAAGTTTATTTGTTCTTGGATTAAAGTGTGTGTTTTCTTGGGTGTCTTCAGTGTCATTGCCAAACCCTAAGGGGAGGGTTGTTGGCAATTGTGGCTTTGTTATATGTATTATCTCTTGTACGAACCATCTCTTGCCAGCATGGAGCCTAGGCAGCAGTTCACCTTGTGCGTATCATGTAACTATCATGTGCAGCTATTGAGGTGGATATAAGTCCAAATGAGTTGTACATCATGCCAAAAGTGTTTCCATACTTCAAGGGTCGACTCACCTTCTTAGGGGATGATTTGTGTGTGTTTTCTTGGGTGTCTTCCGTGTCATGGCCAAAACCCTAAGGGGAGGGTTGTTGGCGTGCGTATCATTTGACTATCACATGAAGCTGTTGAGGTGGACATGAGTCCAAATGTGTTTTACGTGTCAAAAGTGTCTCCATACTTCAAGGGAGTCACCTTCTTAGGGGCTGATTTGGGGTGAATCTTAACCTCATTTTTCATGTATTGCACCGCAAATCACGCGTTGTTGTACGATAATTTGGGCACAGACTTCCAATGGCTCTTCTCTGATTCAACACTCGCTCTCATGCCACGATATCAAGTTGTGACACACATCTCGCTCGCAATTTCCAATGTTTGGATGGCAGGGGGAATCTCCTATGTACTTAAGTGCACTTGAACAAAGGCAAACATGGCCTTCGCATTAATAAAGTGCCAATCACCACAGACTAGAGAAACTTGTCATCCTGAAGTCAACTCCACCTATTGTTGTCCGACCACATAGGTCTCGTCTCAGTGTTGATGTTCCATAAGTCTTTTGCGCACAAACCACAACCACACAATCAATTTCCAATGAGCATAGTTATCGCCGGCCTGTTTGTCCATGGTGTTCGAACACAATAGAGCCATTTGAGCTCAATTCCACGTATGAACCACCCTTTAAGTGAGCTATTATTAAAGGCATCAATCTTCTCCCATTCACCAAGCTTCTCAACAATAAGGTTGGTAGAAGGAAAGTAGAGAAACTTTGCAAATTGCATAACAAAGAGAGTCTAGACCTTTATTACCGTAAGGAACCAACTTACCAAGGCACAAAAGAATGGCATCGATCACAAGTGGACTCTCAATGTAGAGCTCGGATGGCATCTAGAAAACTCTAGATGGAGGATACAAAAGGTAATAATGCACTAGAGCGCTCCCACATGGTACCTTTTCAAAAGGAACAAGGACTTAAAAGGGGTTGAAATCGTGAATATAAGAGGTCTTTGTTCCTTTGGATAGTTTGAGCGTAGTTTCATAAAGTCTCTCTTGCTATTGGTTGAAAGGAAAATTAGTATTTATATAGTTGGGTCTTGTGAAAATAAAGGGAATTCTTTTATGTGTGTGGGAATGAAAAATCAAAGGAATATGGTGAGTTATGAAACTCATTGTGTGGAAGCCCTCTTAGCCATAGAAACGTCAAACGTAAGACCGGACACTAAAGGGGGAACGAGAACAAGGTACCCAGAACCAAAAGCGGTAGATAGTTTCGAGATTGAAAAAAAGGAGGTCCCATTGAGGAGCTAGGTTGTAATGGCCATAAGGCCCCCAAAAATCCTCAAAAAGGGATGAAATTTACCTACAAAACCTTTAAAAACACTTTGTTCGTCGCTTTCTAATCACAAGATGGTTCTTCCACATCTGTAACATTATTGAAGTGCAAACTAAAATGGGGTCAAATTGTGTGTTAAACTTTTATGTTTTATGGGCATTGAAACGTCACCAAGTCAGAACGTGTCAGGTGCTTGACAAGAGCCCAACACAATTGTTTCTTGTTTATATGCACTAACGAGTGGATCAATGGGTGATAATAGTGGTCTACTTATATAGTGTGCAAAGTAGTTCATGTTGCATTCAAATCACGGTGACTATGCACACTATATAAGTAATATTTAATTCATGCTTCATTCGAACTTGGTTGCCTTGTCCATCATCTTTATATTCAAATTGTATTGACTAAACTACCTTCTGTAAACTAATAAAATAAACGGAGCCAGCAAGTCTAATAAAATGTCTTAACTTGCACTATTTTTTTCTAAAATTGCATTGACCCAGGTACAACTTGGCAGCGTGCCAAGTCTACCGAAACCATCTTTTGAAATTAAAATCTTTTTGACGTCATACACCCATTCATAGGAACCTATGATATAGAAAAGTAGGATGGAGTTGATTTTAACAAGCCTTTGCATGCCTCCAAAAGCTGCCATTGCAAAATCCAGTTGATGGGAAGAGTATACCCATGAGTTCTTGTGAAGAGATGGTAAAAGCCAAAATAACTGCACAATATTATTTGGCAAAAATACTTGGTACCTTCCAATGATGGCGGGCATCGCCAGCATGAAATTTGGTGATACAGGAAGCCCTGATGCAACAAATTTTAACTATAGTCCTACCAGATTGAGGATTGCTTGATTGTCGTGTGGCCATGTGTCTATTCTTCAGCTCCGACGAGCCCCCTTTTGATTTAATTTTATATTTAATTTCACATCTCATAAGGATTTAATCTTGCAGGTAAAGAAAGAAGACCATGCCATTTTATATTGTGTGTTCCATCAAACCCCTATTCTTGATATAATTGATAGACAAATGAATCAAGGACAGGTGCTAGTTGTAGATGGGAGGGGAGACTTTCAAGTCGAGTGGCATCTTGTAGGTGACCTCCAAACACTGAAGTGTATGTATAATTGTGGAATGGGTGCCATGGCAAAGTCTCCATGCTTGTATTGCATGGAGTCTACAAAGATATGGACCCAAAGTGGTGGAGAAAGGCTCCTACTCGTCACAATAAAGATCCTAATTTTCGCCCAGTTCTGAATATCCACTTGTTAATGTCCACATTTGAACATGCATGCTCTTTGCACAATTGTGGAGAAGTTGGTGTATTTGTACATTGGGTTTTCGTGAAAAATCAAGAAGTCAGCTGAGTCGCAGGTCACTACAGGCCCTTGAACTCGTTTTGTCAAATATGGGTCTCCATGGAGGCAATGTGAAAATCCAGCAGGACGAGAAAAGGTCAACCAATGATAAAGATATCCAATGCAAACCATCCATTGGTGGGTTCAAGGCACATTGTTTCTTATCTAAACCAACAGGCATGAAAGATAAGAAGCTAACCAAGCATGGAAGGATGTATCAGTCCACCTATGTCAGTAAAATTGAGTTTCAGTAATGGAAAAATTTGCATATGGTAGTGAAGGACCAGGAACCAACAACTTGCAATGCGAAGGGTGATAAGTGGCGATCACTTGTGCTATTTTAGATGCGTGACAAAGATGATTGGTCACAAAATGATCTCAACAAGTTTAAGAAGAACCTTCAGCTACTGAAGAAGCATTTAAGACAACATGGATTGAGACTCAGATTACTCATTACATGGTATTTTTAAAGCACCTTTTAAATAAAAAGGACTAAGAGGGATGTTTAAAATGCTTGACAACTTTGTTTTATTTGCAGCACATTATTTTCAATCACTTGCCATACTTCATTCAAAAGTAGAAAAGTCAGGCAGATGAAATACTCAAGGCTTGGAAAAGTCTCATTACATGGCCATGAATGCATATTTTAGACACACACAGCATGGTGGCTCTAAAACAATTTGAAAGAGTTGTTTCAATGGTTTTATTACAAAAGCCTTCACCGTTTGCAACAAGAACAGTATTGGACAATTCAGCAACATCATAAGCAATTAGGCATTTTGCAACAAAGGAAAAGGAAACGAGCATAGGTATTCGGCCACTAAAGTGGTTGTGAAGGGAAAAAAAAGTGGAGAGAGACAATGGAATATGTTAACACTAGGTTGGTAACCTAACAGGACATAAAAGTGTCCTTTCAGGGTTTTGAAAAAAACCTTCAAAACCATAGTAGATCCACTCATTTTGTAAAATCCTTTCATGAGGTTATAGTTCAAGGCCTACTACACATGGAAAAAATAAGAAACTTGTAAAATTTCTCATCTTTTGATCACACCAAGACTCCAAAGTTGATGGACCAGTACATTTTCATCAAAACAGTCATTTCTTACGTTTTGTTGCATAAAAATAGATTAGGGATTTTTGTAGGACTTGAGATAAATTCCCTAGTTAACTTCAATGGGTTGGTGATCAGAACATATGATTGCTTCTGACTCACTATTTTTTTGTTTTGCCAAAAGAAATAGGTACAAAAAAAGTTGAATTTTTACCATTCTTCAAACCTATCATCAAAGTTATCCTATAGCCACGCTCAATAGAAATAATAA